>NC_090190.1:3036660-3149160 GCF_024679245.1 Pseudorasbora parva | reverse complement strand
ACAAATCCCATGAAGTAGCAAAATCGAATTAAAAACATGGAGAAATATAAAACTACTCACTACTAGTAGTGCTGCGTCGTAACTCAATTACGTCATTCCCAGTTGGCGGGGCTAACGAGATCTTTTGGCACTTTTTGCTTGTTGTGACTGATTGGTGGAGTTTACTGAACAGCATCATGGGTAATGAAGTTTTTCACCACGAATTCTACAAACATGATTATTAAATTAAGTAAAAAAAAAATAAAAAAAAAATTAAATGTGGGCTGACATCTTCAACAGAAGCAAATGCGTTGGATGATTTTCCCAGGAAAAAAATTATGTAGATTTAAATTTCATATCTGCAAAAGGCTATCTTGTCAACTTGTAGGAGTACATGCCATCAGCCCAAACAGAAAAGAAATAAAACTGGGTCTTTAACACAATGAAACAATTATTTATTTTCTATAATAAAAGTCTGCCTTTCAGTTTTTGGCACGATACACTGCACTCACACCGTAAGCTTTAAGTCCAATATCACTAAAGCTGCTATCCAGTGGCGAAACACAAATGATGCACAAATGAAGAAGGTTATTACCACGGCAACCGCAATCTCTTTTCAATGATCTCATCTGTTCAGTTTCTCTTAAGCAGCAGCATCTAGTCGGCAACAGATTGCAAAAATCCGGATACAGATTCTACAAGGAAGAGTTGAATATCAAACGAACGAGTGCAGAACGTAGGCAGACTCTCACAAGAGATTCAACCTTTAATGTAAACAAGAAGTGAGGAGACATCTTTAGAGACTGAAATAAATCAACAGGCCTGCCAGAACACAGGGCTTTCTTCAGAGGGTGTGTGTGCGTGTGTGGAACGGCATACTAATCTCCTCTCGTCCTCAAAGTGCGAGAGGAGGAAGATAAAAAACGAATACTGCCACTGCAACACTAAGGCCTTTGAAGGAGGCGTGGACTGCCAAAATCTGTCTCCATACAGATGTCCGGGAACGCCGATCTATGCTACGCCCAATATTCCACTGACTTTGAAATATCAGCATGCAAAGGGAAAAAAGGGGGAATAATAGCAGAGGACTGTGGTGTTCCTCATTAAGACTCCGCGGAGATAGCCAGGTTTTTGGATTGCCGAGTTACAAGAGAAGGAAAAAAATAGATTCGAGAAGCTACACTACTGTTTAAAAGTTTGGGGTCGGGTGCTCACAGAAGCTGCATTTATTTGGTCAAAAATACGGTAAAAACTGAGGAATATTATTACAGCTGTTCTCTCTGTGAATATACAGTAAAGTCTATTTATTACTATGATCAAAGCTGCATTTCCAGCATCATAACTCCAGTGTCACATGATCCTTCAGAAATCATCGTTCTTACACATATGCTGATTTCCTGCTTATGTAACATTTCTAATCTAACTATATTCCTGGGGGAAACTGGTCATACATATTTTTTCCAGGATTCAGAAAGAGTTCTTGCTGAATAAAAGTATTCATTTAAGTTTTAAGTGTTGAACTGTCGAGTACAAATGAAATATGCATTCCAAGTTGAAAATTAAACCATCAACTTTCACTAATATTTGTTAGTGGTCAACCGATATTGATGTTTTGATGGCCAATGCAGTCAAACATAAATAAAAAATGTACTAGTGACAGGTTAAGAACAACAATTGCTTGCATCTTCAGTGACTTAAAACAGAACGTTTGGGTGGGACATATAAAATAATTTTGACCCTCTTTAAATAATAAAAGAAAATAAAAATATAATGCTGATGCTTATTCAAGTCTTTATTTCTAAAATGGCCAAATAAAATAATAAAGTCCCACTTCCAACACATCGGCCAAACAGAAAAATGCATCTGCCGATGTCTATATTTTAAAAAATGCCAAATATCGGCAACATATCAATCGACTACTAATATTTTGCTGTACATCAAACACAATATTTAAAGTTGGCGGATATCTGTGACAGGAAGTCCCCTCACCTTAAGACATGTGACATTTCAGTATGCAAGAGGAAGAAAGTGCAAGAGTGACAGAGAAACGTCAGAGAGCGAGAGAGAGAGAGAGAGAGAGAGAGAGAGAGAGAGAGAGAGAGAGAGAGAGAGAGAGAGAGAGAGAGAGAGAGTGAGAGAGAGTGAGAGTGAGTGAGTGAGCGAGCGAGCCTGTGAGCGAGTGAGTGAGCGAGTGTGTGTGTGTGTGTGTGTGTGTGTGTGTGTGTGTGTGTGTGTGTGTGTGTGTGTGTGTGTGTGTGTGTGTGTGTGTGTGTGTGTGTGTGTGTGTGTGTGTGTGTGTGTGTGTGTGTGTGTGTGTGTGTGTGTAGTAAGGAGAGAGGAGGGGTTGGCATGTCAGACATAAAGAGCTTTTCCCATAATTCTCTTCACCCCCTGTTCTCCTTCCATGAGGCAGCTTGTGAAAGGGTGACGTGCTCAATAAGAAGGGCCCGTGACTAACTGCCTCTCAGTGACTTTTTTCCCTTTTTTACGTGGCATGTCAACGGTACACAATACAACCAACACAACCCCCCTTCATGTTTATTCATGAGGGCTCATTCACATGAAAGACGCACCACCAAAAACTGTTGCCTTTGGCAATGCTGGCACGGTTTACCCCACCTCCCTCCACTTCTTCTCTTAATCAACTGAGCTAAAGTCACTCCGCAGAGCATGTAAACCTGCTGCACTCCACCACAACATGCCCGACAGACATTCCAGCATGTCATAATAACATCTGAATATAGAGGAAGTGCAGCATTAATGATTTACCAGTAGATGCTTTTGAAATCAAATGCCGAAGATTTGTTGAATGTTTGGGATTGGTAAGAATTATTTTTTCTGAAAGAAACGTATTTTAGCAAGGATACAACAAGCGACAGTAAATATTTATAATATTACAAAAGATTTATTATTTCTAAATAAATGCTGTTCTTTTGAACTTTCTTTCCCCAAAAATATCCATCTGTTTACAATATTAAATATTTCTTGAGCAGCAAATCCTCATATTAAAATGACTTCTGAAGGATCTCTGAAGACTAGAGTAATGATGCTACAAATTCAGCTTTAGATCACAGAAATAAATTACATTGTAACATATAATAAAGTAGAAAGTGTTTATTTTAAATTGTAATAATATTTCAAAATATTACTGTTAATATTGTATTTTTTATTAAATCCTTAGTGAGCATAAAAGACTTTAAAAAACTTTTCAACCCCAAGTTTTGAATATAACAGCACAATAAACTATATTTTATATTATATATATAATATAACATTCATGTGTGGAAAAACACAATGCCGTGCTAAAATTGCATTTAAAAAGATTAAAAAGACTCTCATGTACAGCATTAATTTCAAATCACAATAAAAATAAAAAATAATAAAAACTGTTAGTAGTGATTCATCAATAATGTATTTGACTTAATGTAGGCCTACCTGAAAAACTTAAAGCACTGTTTATCTCATTTATTTTGTTCTGTTTGTGTTATTGTATTTCTCCTACTGTTTGTAATTTGCCTCTTCGCTCTTATTTTTAATAACAACGTTATTAAATAACCTAGTTTCAGGTGCTTTTGTTTACCTGGATGTTCTTGGTGTGAAGTTTTCAGGTTGATATAATTATTACCAAGTTACAAGCAAAGTGCTGTTTAAATATTTAAATAGGGTTTGTTGTGCTGTTAAAAAGACATTGTCAGATCTGTGACAATTATTATATAATGGTAAACACTGCTGTTCACTTTCAGACGTTGTATTGATGCTTTCTTTTCCCTTAAAGAATGTAAAACTAATCATTTAAATTGATTTGACACACTTAAATAGGGTTTCTGCAGATATCATTTCCATTTAAGATTTTTTCATGACTAAGTAATGTAATGCAACTACAGCAATATGTTATCTAAATGTCCATGTTAATGGAGAAACACTTCAGAGTTTGAAAATACATCTTCCAGCAGATACACTTTTTATTTAATTGAACAAATAAACATTTAAAAAAAGAAGCTTGAATCGGTTTGCTCAAAACCACTACAATATGGAAATAACTTTTAACTTCTGATCAAACAAAAAAGCGATTTTCTCTTCTCTTTTCGTTTTCTTTGAAATTCATCAAAATTAAGTTTATGACTAAAACAAGAACAAATATCTGCCAATAGGCTCAGTAAAACCAACTACATTTATAAGTTTTGACAGATGTCTTGTGGTTTTAACCATTAAATTAACTCAATCAATTTTATTAAAAATTTTAAGACTTCATTTTACATTTGCATCTCAAGTAAATGTAATCATGACTGAAACTTGTTTTGATGTTTGCATTGAAAAACAGGACAAAAAAAAAATTTGCAATGCATGCAACATTTAATTCTATGACTTTATGATTTTAAGACTTATGCTGCGTTCACACCGCACGCGAATGACGCGAATAAATCGCGCTATTCGCGCGAAGATGGACGCGTGAACATTTTGAATCCATTCGCTTCATTCGCGCGTCAAATTCGCTTCATTCGCGTGTGACATTCACTACACAACAGACGCAAATTCGCGTCATGGGAGGGGGTTCTGCTAGTCATTTTGACTGGGTCACTTGACTTCTTTTCTGTAAAAAATACTACTGTTAATGTGTGACAAAACGTAGTTTGAAGACTTTTTCAGGCGATAATATTGTTGTTTAATGCTCAAATCTGTGGTTTTTTTTATACAAAAAGTGCTCAGTCGCGTGTGACATTAACTACACAACAGACGCGAATTCGCGTCATGGGAGGGGGTTCTGCCAGGCAGCGGCAGTCGGCAGAAAGACTATCCGAGTTAAGGCTGCTCTCACTGGGGTTGATGAGCGCTGAGCTCCGGTGATCGCCTGGGTCTCAAACCCCGAAAACACCAGATCAAATTTTCAAATAGGAGCTCTCTTAATAAATAAATCAGATATTTGAGCTTTAAGCAACTACATTCTCGCCTGAAAAACTATTAAAAGTACATTTTGTGACACAATACAGTAGTATTTTTAAATTACTCTGGCCTCGGGGTTCCCCTATGGGTTTCCCATCCGTCACTTCACCCCGTGACAGCAGTAAGCAGGCTCCTCATTGGTTAACGCGGCGCGAATATCCGCCAAAGTTCAGATTTTTCAACTCGCGCGAATCACGCGTTCAAAACGCTCAATTCGCGTGATCATTGCCGCTTCATTCGCGCGAATCGCGCCGCAGAATGCCTATTCGCGTCTCTGCATTGACTTAACATGTAAATCACTCGCGCGAATCGCGTCATTTGCGTGCGGTGTGAACGCAGCATTACTGTTCTGATTTAAAACCATTTTAAGGCCTTAATTTGAGTAAGGGCAAATTAAGACTCGCAGAAACCCTGTTAAAGCAATAGCATATTGCATATCGAATATCGCATTATTGAACAAATTACCGCCAATCACGTTTTTCTTCAATATCATGAATTAGCAGATCTACACAGGTGGAGCTGGGGAGGGTGGAGGGTTTCTAAACACTGATCAAGTATTTAAAATTTGAGCAGCGAGCTCATTGGCTGCTGATGCAGCAGGAACAGGGCCGGCTCCAGCAGTTTTGCACCCCCCCAACCCTCTCACTTTTATCGTCTCTAATTCAGCACGTCTATTTATCTACTCCTAACCGAGAAACATTTATTATTAAACACATATTAGACGCTTTATTTCCACTTTTCTGATATTGCGGCAAAAGGCGGATCCAAACCTCTGATCGTTTTGCGTCAAAACTTGATGACATGCGTCTTACCCCTACACTAAGGCCCCGTCCACGCGGAGACGCGTTTAGCTGTATACGTATACATACCGTATCAGCGTTTCGTCCACACGGATCCAGCGTTTTAGAAGCATGCATCCAATATTTTTCAAAACCGGGTCCCAAAGCGGATAAATCTGAAAACGATCATCTGCCGTTTTCGTGTGTACAGCGAATCCGCATATTTTCTGAAACGGTGATGTCATCACACTACGTTCAGCACGGTGAAAGAGGTAAGGGGTACAACTACGGGCACTGGGCATGCGCACATCAATATCGCGTCATTTAATTAACGTATCTGCATTCCTGTAAGGGTATGTTTTGGGTTGGGGTAGGTGTAGGCATTAATAAAACACATCTGTTAAGTAGCAAATGTATTTATTGTTATTTTATTGTGAGATTTTGCCTCACCTCCGACCACTGCTATACCCCTTCTAGCCACAACTCTTCTTCTCCGTTTTTAGTGTATTTCTGTGGCAGAATTACAGCGCCACACACTGGCCTGGCATGCACACTACATCGTTTTTAGTCCGTTTTTGTAATCTCGTGTGGACGCAGATATTTCTTGAAACGAGGGGAAAAAAAGATCGGATTGGGAAAGAGCTGGCTTCGTGTGGACAGGGCCTAAGAAATCTGTTGATTTCCGTTATTTTGTCTGGCCCAATCAATCGTTTAGTAAACAAAAGTATATTTGTGTTTAATGTAAATAATACGGCATCTAACGTTACTCTAGTAAAAAAACAAAACAAAAAAAAACAAAGAAGACCCACTTTTTATTTGCTTTCGACGCCAATATAGAGAGCATTTGTACTTTTCAACTAACATAGCATGCATATGATACGTTATCCACATTTATAATGTACTGGACCTTTCTATCTAAATTACATCCATGTAGGTTATTGTAGATTATTGTCAGTGAAGTTATGTTTGTAATACATAGTAGCTTAGTGACAATATTAATCAAATTAATATTAGTTGATAATATTGATACTAAGTAAATGTATTTAGTTTGACAACTTATTGGCTAAGATAAGAAGAATAACCTCTATACTGGGCTTTCTTTGATTTCTTCCTTTATCTTTTTCTGTCCCTGTGCATCCGCGGGTTTAGACGCCTCATTTTTGATGAACGCGCAAGGGATGAGCAGAGCACTTGCCTGACCTAACACCTGAACTAATAAACAACAATCACCATCAATTCAATCTAATAATCAGGTTGAGAAGTAATTGAACGTGTGGCTGAGGGAGCACCCTATGATGATCATGTTTAATACACATTATGTTGTATTTGGCTTGTTCCGATTCTATGATTAATGGAAGTATTTGGCGGCACTAGAGCGCGCTCGCACCCCTAACACAATTGTTGCCCTAGGCAACCACCCAGCTCACCTATAGCAAACACCGGCCCTGAGCAGGAACCAATCAGCTGTGCCCTATAGAGAACGATGTGATAGCAAGCAGATTGCGTTTGGGACCTATCAGTCTGCTCCATCATGACAGAACTTTGTGTATATACATATACCATATCGGCAACTATTTGACCTCTAACCAGCATCCTGTCTGATCTCCAATATTGTCCTGTCCAACCAATAATGCCATAAAGGCCAAAACTCTAACATGGTGCTACGAGACACTTACAATTTTCAAACTTGCACATGACCATTCAGCACACAGTCGCCTTGTTCCCAACTATACCCTTAGAAAAAAGGCTTCACTGGGGTTCTATATAGAACCATAGGGTTCAACTCCAAAGAACCTTTTATGCTAAAAAGGTTCTATAATGACAAGAAAGAACCCTTTTTGTCACAAAGGTTCTTTAGGCTATTATTCATATTTAACATTTTGTAGTTATAATTAAATTATTGTTTATTAAACTGTTGTATTAACTTACCACTATCATGCTGATTTTTGGAGGAGAAAAACTGAAATGGCACTCCTCGTGTGATATTGATTAACTACATAAAATGAGATAAATTTACGAATTTTCTAACCCCCATATCTTGAATTTTGGGATCATTCACAAATGCATTTGAATAATGCAGCGAAATGTTTGTCAGTAATATGAAATATTTAATTCGGAAAGGACAAAACAAATGATAATGAATGAACCCATAAAATGTTCCATATTCTCCTTTCTCCTGGTTACAAAGAACCCTAAAGGGTTCTTTTGATTGAACCCTTAATAAGGGTTCGATATAGAACCTTCTAGGGGTTCCAAATACGTAGCGCCAATAGAACCTTTAAAGGTTCTATCTAGAACACTAAAAGTGTACCTGCTTAATTTGTTAAACCCAGAACCTTCTGGCCAGAGTGTCAATGTACCAGATCAGAAAAAAAGCCCAAGCCTTTCCCAAAGTTCTCCCCAATCGGGCTTCCAGTCAGGCAGTGTGAAGGGGGAGGAGCGGAGGCCCCTGTCTGAATGACCTGGCCTCTGTGCACTCAATCAGCGCACGCTAGAACCGGAGACAACAGAGAACAACTGCTTCCCTTAAGCTTCCTGTGATCACAGGCCCCGAGCTGCCAGAGAGGGGCAGGGATCACGCGCTCTAGAGAGAACTGCAGATAACAGGCTTCCGCCAACGCCACCGTGTGTGAGAGCGTGCGCGTGTGCGTGTGTGTGTGTGTGTGTGTGTGTGTGTGTGTGTGTGTGTGTGTGTGTGTGTGTGTGTGTGTGTGTGTGTGTGTGTGTGTGTGTGTGTGAATAGAGTGAGAAAGGAAGGAGAGACAGATGGGAAGAAAGACCTCATGGAACTTCAAGGACTTGAGAAATAAATGCTTTTTAAAAGTTTACGTGAACTGCCGGTCGCAACAATTTACTTCCGTCATGTGACATGTTAGAGTGAAACAGGACAAATCAAGGGGAAGAAAAAACACAGGGCAGAGCTTTTTTAGAGATTGATTCTAGACCAGAATGCTACAACATTGCCTAAAAAATAACTATTTGAGATATCAGCGGTAAAAGAAATTCATTCCAGAGGAAAAGTTTACAAATTTTATTGTATGTAATAATGTGCACGTAAATATGATGAATTGTTCACGCAAATATCACTACTGGTGTATTAAGAAAGAAAAAGGCCAATTTTGAGTAGGTTGATTTTAAGTTTCGAAAATCAAAAAATCAAACTTAAGAAAGAAGAAAGCTGCTAACAGTAGTGGCCAAACGTGCCTAGGAAAATTAACAACTAAAAAGATTTTGTAAGCATATTGCATAGTTGTGCTTCAAGCCAATTTTATTTGTGATAACGCAATGAACATAATTTGTAAAAACACATGCAAAAATAAGAGAGAACCAATTAATATTAATAGCTGATTATGTTGTAGTGATTGTATGCTTTATTCTGTGTCATTAAATTGTATTTCGTGATATAATTGACAGAATCTGAAAGCGGAGACTATCAAAATGAACAAACATTAAAAGTTACGATAACACTTTACTTTATGGTTCAATTCTCACTATTGACTAGTTTCTTATTACTAGGATATTGGCTGTTTATTAGCACTTATAAAGCAGATATTAATGCCTTAGTCTGCATTGCGTAATCATTCCCAATACCTAAATTTAACAACCTTACTAACTATTAATAAGCAGTAAATTAGGAGTTTTTTGAGTCAACAGTCGTAGTCAATAGTTAACAGAGAGAATTTGACCCTAATCCAGACCAAAGTGACAGTAAAATGTGATTATTGGATGGCAGGTGCGCTGCAAATAATGTAAAGTTCACACGTCAACAGAAAACAGCCAAGACTAAAGATTTTCAGAATAAGAATCCATATCAGTATCGATTAAAAACAAAAATTGTTAATGATATTCAGAGAGTTAAACTCTTTTTGCTCAATAAAACTTGCACATCGTCTCATTTAATACGTCAACGCAACAAACGATGCACATGCACATTTTTAAAAGCTAAAATAAAAAATAAAAAAATGTTGATTTTTAGGTGCCGCCGTGAGCCCTGTAGTTAAATTAAAAAGTGGGAAGTCACTTCACGTCAGAAAAATAAATAAAATGGAAAAAATGTAAGTTAATTGCTAAACTACGCTTTGCAACCATTAAAAATTCTGCAGTTCAGAAAGCAATTCACACCACGTGTGACACTTCAAGCAGTGCAGTGGCACAAATCTAAAAATATATTTATTAAGCAACAGGAAAAGTTAGACGTGATTGTTCATTGCACAATGTGCTGCCCAGAGGCGCTGATGAGAAATCACTTCTGCTTGGGTTCCTCTGTTCTTCTCCTCCTTTGGGCCGCTCTCCTCTTTTCACACTCCTCCGTTTATGGAGTAGCAGAAACACCTCCTGCTCTGTGATGCTTTTTAACTTTCCCATGAAGGACTCGGAGACAGTTAAAACAGCCCTGCAGGCAGAACAATAGCTTTAATTTCCTTCTCTGCACCTTGATGATTGAAATGGTTATGGGGTTTTTACGAGCTGACATCTCCCCGATGTCCTACCCAGGAGGACACGTCTGATTGCAGCCCACCAAACATGGAGTCATTCTGAGACGCACCTCGAGACTAGAGATCCGAATGAGAGTTTAACAAAAAGAAACCTGAAAGTTTGAAATAAAGTTGATTCTCCTCCTGTGCTGCAATGATATTTTTTCACTATTCAAAGCAAGCCGTTGCAGCTACAGTGTGAAACCAACAGTAAACCACAGCTTCAGATGCATTTCCCCTCTGAGTTAAAAGCACAAAACGTTGCGCCATACCTCAGGCTTCTCTAAACTCACTCTCAAACTCATTATAGGGCTCTAGCCATTTTAAACCAACTACCTGACTTTCCATTGAGGCTGGGGAAGTCTTTGAGTAAATAAATAAACAAGACTGAGAGCAGAGGTGTTTTATCACATGTAAATCTAACAGTAATATCTTGCGCGCGAGTCTGAAAATAAACATCAAAAGCCCAGGGCGTTCATTCGAGTCACAGTTAAAGGAAAGTTACAGGTTCAAATCAAGTTCTATCAGCAGCATTTGTGTCATAATGTTGATTAACACAGAAAATAAGCCCCTGGGTTTAAAAATATGCAAACAAATAGCCACAAACTTAAAGCGTGAAACTACTGTGACAGAAGCACTTCACAACCAACCTTATAATTCATTATTTGTACTTACATCTTGAACATGTAAAGTCAGTGCATGCATTCGACACTATTGCAAAATTACAATTTTAATGTCAGCCACCATATCGGTAGCAGCCGGGATATGTTCGTTTTTTAACGTTATCATTATCGGTCTGAAAAGAAGACTTGGCCGATGCCGATAAATAATGGATTATTTCCTATAGATGTAAACTGGGCTTTTAATTGCTTGAAATATGATTGAAATCACTTCAAAAAAGAAAACACGGTTCAGTGCAACATGTGCAGCGCAAGTCTGTCATATACGCAACAAAATTATTATGAAAACATTATAATTGTGTGCTTGGGCCTATAAATGGTGAGGCTTTTGTTTTTGTCTTCAGGCTCTCCAAATTATATACAAATTTGGATTTAGATTCATTAGTTAATATATATTGGTTATTTGTTTTTAAATATAAAGAATTGTTGGTTATTAAAATGTATATATCGGTGCATCCCTAATGTTTATTAATTTATTTTTTTGCATTCCATTTTGCATTCGGGTGTTGATAAAAGAAATGCATTAAGCTATGATTTTGTTGTTGTTGTTGTTTAAAAGCAGAGAGTCTGTTCTTTCTTGTGATATATTGCATGTTCAGATATTCATGAGGGCCATAGATATGTTTTGATAATAATCAAAAATGCTGGCAGTAGCAGGCACCTTTTTTTTTTTAAATGCTGGCAGGGAAAGAGTTAAAAAGAAAAGCCAAAATCACCATAAATGTGCTCCATATTATAGTTTTATGAATTTACCAAAAGTTTTAGTTAATATTTGGGCGCCTAACTAGTGTGGCAGAAGCGTGTCACAAACAACCTTTTTCTGTACAAATGCATTATTTCTACTAACATCATGACCAGTAAACTTTCATGAGATGCATGCAAAAAATCACCATTGCAAAATTACAAATTTACATCACAAGTAAACTAGGAATACTACCATATCAGTATCAACAAATATTCATTTTTAATGTTAAAGATCATTTTTAATGTTATCGTTCTGATAAGAAGATTTGGCCGTTATCTTAAAGCTGATAAACAATGTATTATTTCCATCAGCGAGACACTTCAGATGCGCACTGTTCACCATGATGATTTTAAACTGCTTGAAATATGACCTTTGGTAAGGAAAGTTGGCAATAGGAGTGCAAAATTAATTAGAAAATTCACACTGGTTCAAACTAGACTACTGTACTTTTATTTTTGTAATCAGGCTCTCAAACATTATATAAATATTTGGAGAAGTATCAGCAATATATCTGTAAAATTATCGGTATCAGAGAATTTTCCTATCTGTGCATCCTTAAAATAAATTCATATTTTTAACGTCATTGGTGTATAATTTTTATATATATATATATATATATATATATATATATATATATATATATATATATATATATATATATATATATATATATATATAAAATTTTTATTTTTACACCAATGCAGTTAAAAAGTATGAATTTATTTTCTTAAAATAAAAAAACATGCATAGTCTTGTTGTGATAAATCTACATTATACCACAAACACACACTTGCACTGAATCTGGAACATCCCTTTAAGAAGTCAACACTGGTTTGGCAGAATGTAAAAGGTCAAAGGTTGTGTCTGCCGCATCGTTTACAAAATGTCACTTGCTGAGGAAGCTGAAGAAACCTTTTCTAGCCACTGCAGGGGGAAAAAACAACCCATTATCTGCATCACATTGCCCAGAGAACCACAACTACAGGCAGATCCTGGCCTGATGTAATAGAGTCTCTCCACTGCCTCTCTGGAGAGACTCCAAACGTGATCAGATGTGATTAGCCACAGTTAAGCACTTTTCGAGAAAGTCAGGTATGTCACCTGGCATCGCGGACAAAATATTTGCACATAATCATGCGTGGAAAGACTCGCTTTACATACCAATAAGAACTTAACCTTGGGATTCTTCGGTATAAAAGCTGCTGCTAAGTACAGGCAGGTTCTTTGAACACGTGTAGTTCACAAACAGTTCAAATAAACCTTCTTCACACACACACAATATTCGTTGATAGTTGCTACTTGTTTGTATCTCCGCCCTGCCCTAGGACACTTCACACTGCCTATAAGTAAACATGGCTTTTTCATCACCGCCAAGACTAAAAAAAGGACCAAGCATCAAGTCATATGTGCTGTACGTACAGTATCTTCTATGCAACGAGAAGCTGGTTGTACAAGATTCCTCTATTTGCTTTGTACGATAATTCTCCTTTCAAATGCCACATAGCCTTGGGACTGATTAGTCATCAGAGCTGTTTGATAGAAACAACCGCACCCTCTGATACCATCTGTGATCCTTATGCAAAGACTTACCTGCCTGTCGCTCTCATCATGGGAACTCTGCCTCATTCAACAGTTACTGAAGCAGAACTCATTTCTGTGCTGCAATGCACTAAAATTTACTGAAAAAGTACCATAACTTCCCATGAAAAGAAATCGAAAGAAGGCGCATGACCCGAAGGCGGAAAAATATGCCACCTTATTTGCTCTCGACAAGGTCTCCAGCTATTCGTACTAAAGGGCACCCTAAACAAGACGGCTGAAGTAAACTGAGGACGGAGATGATACCTTAGACATGCAGAGGTCTGAAGTCACCGCTATCTATAACACTAACTGTCTGTCACACAGGCCTTTTACCATGAGAAGTAGGCCACTTATCATTAGGCTTGGCGAGCATGGCCCGCTCAAGACACGAAACACTCCTGCAGGATTTGAGCGCTTGATCACCTGTGATGTGAAGGAGAGTTACTGTGAGATAGGGATGTCAAAAGTCCTGAAGTAGGGACTCAAATAGTCAGAACTATATTGAAAAAAACTCAAATAAAACAACTTTCACAACCACAATATTAGTCGTTCTTTCAGTCTACAGTTTTTGTATCAATTCAGCCTTCGCCTGGAGTTTGATTGACAGGCGATCTGACTAATCATAATCCACCAATTTTGTCTGACAAAGCAGTCAAGAGAGTTCGTAGATTAACATCGGTGGACTTGAACTTGAAAAAACAGTGTGTACTGACATCTTTCCCTGGGTTAAAACAACATTCCTTCTAAAGTTCATTCATGTTTATTTGATACTATAAATTAACTAGAAGGAAGAGATGATCAGTTCACGAGCAGCTTTAACTGAGGCGCTACAGCGACCTGTCATAGCGCATTAAAGAGCCAAAAAAACAGTATTTATTGTTTACGTTTCTTAAAAAAATTACAAAATTGTAGAGTTGAGAGTGTTTCATATTAAAAGTAAGCTGCTCTGTCCTGTCTGTCAGTCTCCTCTTTGCTCTGCGATGTGTTTCCACTGCGTGAGAACATGACATGTGGTGTGAGAGTGCAACTTGTCGGACATAGCAACAGTAACTAAAGGGGGCGGGTCTTTGCGAATGGTCAATTTGGTACCGAGTAGCCCAGTTTCTATCCACATATTTTTAGGGAAATGTTTGGTAAATTGCATAAAAACAGAAATGCATGAATTTGAATAACTGTGCATAAAAACCCTTAAATACTTTAAAATCATGCATGCATGCAAAAGACACCATTGCAAAATTACAATTTTACATCACAAATAAACTAAGGATTTCGCGTGATTTATTGGCCACGTGCATTCTGTTCACTTTTTAATGCTATCGCTATCGGTCCGATAAGAAGATTTGGCCGATATCTTAAAGCCAATAAATAATGGCTTATTTCCTTCAGAGGAGACACAACAGATGCACACTGTTTGCCAGGATGGTTTTGAATGGCTTGAAATATGATTGTTGGTGATTGTTGGTTGATATGATTTTTTTTAAATCTCCTTATATGTTTTCACCTGTCTGAAATCAAGCCGTTCAATGTGTGACGTCACACGATCGGACACCGCTCCCACGACTGTTGATTGACCGCAGCGTTTCAGCTCAGACCCACCCTGAGCGAGCGCAAGCTGTCATCCGCCATTGTGGATACGCTGGAGCAGAATGGCGTCTAAGCGATTGTGGTGTTCTGTTCTTTTGTGTGATAATGAACACAGCAGGCATTTTGATGTTTGATATATCTGATATATCGAATTGATACGGCTGAACTTGCACAGATGTGTCCTGAAACTTTCTCCTGTTGTCTAAGCAACGCTTCACACTCAAAGCCCCCACAGAACAGAGGGGCGGGGTGAGCAAAGCGCATTAGCATAAAAGGCACATGCACAGAAATGGCTTGAGTTAAATTGAGTTAACGGCAGGTTAAATGAGTGATTTCTTAGAATACTAAATATAATTTTTTATTAAAGTATATTACAAAGTTTTAATTTAGGCACTAAATCATATTAAATTGTACAAAAATTGTATTACATGACCCCTTTAATGGTGAGACTTTTGTTTTTTCTAATAAGGCTCTCAAAAATTATTTAAAAAAAATTGGACTGAGATTTATTGGACAAAATATCGGCTTTCAAATAAAATGAATTATCGGTTATCAGTCAAAATATTCATATCCCTAAAATAAACAAATATTTGGCATTAATGTAATACTAATAATTATTATTATTATTATTATTATTATTATTATTATTATTATTATTATTATTATTATTATTATTGTTGTTGTTGTTGTTGTTGTTGTTGGTTATTATTATTATTATTATTATTATTATTATTATTATTATCAATATTATTATTAACAACAGGAAAAAAGCTTAAATGTTCACTTAAGGTGGATATTTTTTTTTTTATTTGATAAAAACACACACATAAACCATGATGGAAACACATTTACCAAATAGATTTCAAGATGTGAGTGAACTTTTGTTCAGGAAGAAAAATGTAATTGGCACAATTTCATTAATCTCAAATATTGCTATGGTCATTCTGTATAAATTTTTTTCTCAATGTGTACTTACACACAAAATACTGGCAGTTCAATACAGAACGCACATCTCTTAAAGAGGCCGCACAATATTCCAGCTCTTAAAGAGGCCGCACAATATTCCAGCTCTTAAAGGGGCCACACTATATTCCAGCTCTTAAAGGGGCCACACTATATTACAGCTCTCAAAGGGGCCACACTATATTCCAGCTCTTAAAGAGGCCGCACAATATTCCAGCTCTTAAAGGGGCCACACTATATTCCAGCTCTCAAAGGGGCCACACTATATTCCATCTCTTAAAGGGGCCACACTATATTCCAGCTCTTAAAGGGGCCACACTATATTCCAGCTCTCAAAGGGGCCACACTATATTCCAGCTCTTAAAGAGGCCGCACAATATTCCAGCTCTTAAAGAGGCCGCACAATATTCCAGCTCTTAAAGGGGCCACACTATATTCCAGCTCTCAAAGGGGCCACACTATATTCCATCTCTTAAAGGGGCCACACTATATTCCAGCTCTCAAAGGGGCCACACTATATTCCATCTCTTAAAGGGGCCACACTATATTCCAGCTCTTAAAGGGGCTGCACAATATTCCAGCTCTTAAAGGGGCCGCACAATATTCCAGCTCTTAAAGGGGCCGCACTATATTCCAGCTCTTAAAGGGGCCACACTATATGCCAGCTCTTAAAGGGGCTGCACAATATTCCAGCTCTTAAAGAGGCCGCACAATATTCCAGCTCTTAAAGGGGCCACACTATATTCCAGCTCTCAAAGGGGCCACACTATATTCCAGCTCTTAAAGGGGCCACACTATATTCCAGCTCTTAAAGGGGCTGCACAATATTCCAGCTCTTAAAGGGGCCGCACAATATTCCAGCTCTTAAAGGGGCCGCACTATATTCCAGCTCTTAAAGGGGCCACACTATATGCCAGCTCTTAAAGTGGCCACACTATATGCCAGCTCTTAAAGGGGCCACACTATATTCCAGCTCTTAAAGGGGCCACACTATATTCCAGCTCTTAAAGGGGCCACACTATGTTCCAGCTCTTAAAGGGGCCACACTATATTCCAGCTCTTAAAGGGGCCACACTATGTTCCAGCTCTTAAAGGGGCCACACTATATACCAGCTCTTAAAGGGATCTCACTATATTCCAGCTCTTAAAGGGGCCACACTATTTTCCAGCTCTTAAAGGGATCACGCTATATTCCAGCTCTTAAAGTGGCCGCACTATATTCCAGCTCTTAAAGGGATCGCACTATTATCCAGCTCTTAATTGGGACACACTATATTCCAGCTCTTAAAGGGGCCACACAATATTCCAGCTCTTAAAGGGGCCACACTATATTCAAGCTCTTAAAGGGGCCACACTATATTCAAGCTCTTAAAGGGCCACACTATATTCAAGCTCTTAAAGGGCCACACTATATTCAAGCTCTTAAAGGGCCGCACTATATTCCAGCTCTTAAAGGGGCCACACTATATTCCAGCTCTTAAAGGGATTGCACTATTTTCCAGCTCTTAAAGGGATTGCACTATTTTCCAGCTCTTAATTGGGACACACTATATTCCAGCTCTTAAAGGGGCCACACAATATTCCAGCTCTTAAAGGGGCCACACTATATTCCAGCTCTTAAAGGGGCCGCACTATATTCCATCTCTTAAAGGGGCCTTACTATATTCCTACTGGTAGAATATGGACCTCCTCCAGGTATGGTGTGGTTCTGGTGCACTCACAGGTCCACATAACAGCTTTCACTACCAATATTTCATACAAATTGTGCCTTTTCTGAACTAAACTGCCAGTGTGCCCTTTATTTATATTCTTAAAATGAGAGAAATCACTGCTAATTCTGAATTTTTAAGCTTAGGCTTAAGAGACATGAACAAGTTGATAAATATCTATAACCTTTGATACATATCTAGTCTTCCTGCTCTGTTGAGTTGATTATGGTTTCACTAATAATAAACGTGCATTTGCATAAAGCATGCATATTTGTCCATACTCAAGTTGATTAGAGTACTACAAATGTAATTTAAACTTAATTTAAGATACATTTACAACTGATAAAAATGCAATTAAATTGCGATTAATAGCGAGTTAACTCATGACAATCATGTGATTAATCGTGATTAAATATTTTAATCGATTGAGAGCCCTAATGACAATACTCGGAGGCTAGGTGCTACTGTGTTAATTTAATCTGTTAATATTTACATTGACATTTAGCTGTTAAATTAGTGTGTCCCATTGCAAATGGCTGTGGTATCCAAGTTGGTACTGAGAAGCATGAACATTTTATTATTTGGGCTCTTATAGCCCCTGCCTCAGACATAAGCTGTGGGCATAGTTTAAGACAGTGAAATTGTGCTTTCTTTCTCTTTAGCAATGTCTTTTTCAGAGAAAAGGTCAGGTAATAATGTCTGTACGTGCATTTGTGTGGTTTCCACTGTGATAGAGTGCCATAATTGGTCTTGCTGCAATTGTGTACTTGTATAAGAGCAAATATTACATGTTTCCTCTCAATATAATGACTGTAAAGTCTGTGCATGCAAGTGCAAGTGTGTGCGTGCAAGAATATGACTGTTTGCTAGAGAGCTTTTACGTTTTAGCTTCTGTACAATAACTCTCTACCTTGAGTGGAGCGCTTGGGGCTCGGATCACCCGCAACATATCAGCACAATTGACAAATCCAATCCCCGACGCCTACACAAGTGCCTGGCTCTCAACTCAACAGCTTCCTATAGACTCATCATCCCAGTTAGCTATAGCATGCAGGTCGAAGCACGCAGATTTATGGCATAGTTATATTGCATGGGAAATCTGAGTGCCTTGGTGTTCCATTTAATGCCAGAAAACTGGTAACCTACGGTGTCAGGTTTGTTACGGACCTAGAACATTCAAAATGGGTCTGTATTTGTTTACGATTAGAAATCGAGAAGAAAAATGGGCCTGAAAAAATCTCTTAGGGTGTTCACACTTGCTTGGTTAGTTTGGTCCGGACCAACAAATAAAAGACATTTAGTCCTTGTCCACTTAGCATTTACACTGGCATTTTAACACCGAACCTAAAGGCATAGAGATATGTTCACAACCACACTGTCAGAAAAACTATACATAGCTGTCACTGGGGCGGTACCCTAAGCTTCGTCCGTCCGAGCATGGATTATTGTGAGAAAAAACAGGTATGCTGAAGCACTCTGTCTTTTTTTTTAGGGTCGTATCTTGTTACATCATGCCTTGTTTTTGGTAAGTTTACCTGTCTTTGGTCTGTATTGCGTTCATATTTAATTCGAACGGCACTAGATAGATCATTTGGAAGCGGACTAAGACCAAACTTTTCAGCTTGTTTCACCAGGGTTTGTTATACTCCTACCAAACATGCCCAAAGTATCACCAACTACCTTAAAGTGCATTCAAAACTGCAGCAAACAGATATGAAAGACCAAGCTGCCTCATAGAAGTGGCCCTGAGACACTTCTCATAACCTGCTTCTTCATTATATAACTACAGGACGAGAAACGACAGCCCAAATAATGCCCTACATTGGAGTGAAGCTTAGGTAGAAGGACGTGGGAGGTGCTGAAGCGAATCATAGTTGTATTGTTACCACATACTTTCCAGCCTGGTGTCACTGGCTCGGTCCACCATCCAACTGTCCGCCTAAATCTCCCCCCCACCCAACATGCTGCAATTGGAAGGAGCACTAAAAGCTGCTTGGCTCCAGTTCGGCCGTCCTGACCGCCTCCAAGTCAACCAAACCCGACGTATAAATAAGAACAATATCAGATAAGTCTTGCAGGAAGCCTATAAACATTTACATTCTCTTTCAAGTGCTGTTTATGGATATTTTATCTCCTATCTGGAAGTCGAAGACATGGTGAAAAAAAAGACGGTGACCTGGGGAAGAATCCGAGGCGAGTGGTGAATCAAAAAGGCAGCAGGCCCTGACAGGGACCCAGGCCCATTGACCATAATAGGTGTTGAGAGTGGCGGCCTCCACAGAAATGAACCAGCTCCGTGGGCCTGCCAGATGAGTTATGGGATGGTGCGGGTAGAAATAGGGAGGGGAGGGATGCCTGGTAAGCTACTAATTCTATATCTTCCCCTGACAAAGACGAAGCGCAGCCAGCAGAGTTCAGTCTGGGAGACGGCGAGAGGGAGCTTGTAGGACTCACTGGTGTTGTGTTTAACAGAGTCGACCCACTCCTGCCTTCCTGTCCTCCAGCCTGATGCCTATCAGAGGCCGAAGTCTGACCACAGACAGTTAGCGTCTGGTTTGCTAAGCCTGAAAGATATTCCAAAAATTTAGTGATTACTTTTTTTGCGCCCATTAACCATAGACTTCTTTTTAAGGTCTGTCTATGAGCTGAAGTATGCAATAATGGGGAGGTTACCGAAATAAGTGAACAGTATTCAGCTGGTCATGTGATCCCATGAGGTGACCTGCTGCATGTAAAATACCTTTTTGGTAACACTTTAGTTTAGGGTCCAATTCTTACTATTAACGAGGATTTGGGCTGTTTATTAGTACTTATAAAGCACTTATTAATGCATTATTCTGCATTATCATATTCACTTAATCCTACTCAATACCTAAACTTAACAACTACCTTACTAACTATTAATAAGCAGTAATTAGGAGTTTATTGAGGCAAAAGTCATAGTTTATTGGACCTAGTGAGAATTAGACCCTAATCTAAAGTGTGACCAAAATGCCTTTATTTGCAAAACTTTTCTGCTGGTAAAACTACAGACCTGTAAGTTTTTAACTACACGATTTTAGCCCTGATTATACACTCACTGACAGTTAAAGCATTTCACAAAGGCATTGAGGCAAATAGGTGCTCGTTCAAATGACTGACAATCCCTATGAGTTATCAAATGACCTAAAAGAAGTGTCGATGCATCACCGATGCCTGAGATATTTAGCAGGTTAACTATACCCGTTTGAGATACAACTCCTGTAGCTGTTTTGCCTGGATCTGACATTGGCGACGACAGATAGATGTGTAGTGTGAAAGACCAGCAATGTGACGACTTTGGAAGATGTGTAGAGTTTGGGTAGCATTAATAATTCACAGAAAATGAAGTAATTTAATCACCCTCATGTCATTCTAAACAAACTTCCATATGCAAAACACAAAGGAAGATATTTTGGAAGAATATTGGAAAGCAAAGCATTTGTTACCATTGACTTCTACTGTATGCACAAGAACAAAATTCAAACAGGTTTGGAATGAAAATCTTTTTTTGCTGAACTATCCCTTTAAGATCATAGCAAAAATACTGTGTGATGCATACATTACGTTATGCATTTTTAAAATGTCCCGTTTTAGATAGAAGAGATAACTTATATCGCTTTTGGTCAAACTGTATTTTAGGGTTCAACTCTCAATATTAACTAGAATCTTAAAATCATGCATATTTTGGCTACGTATTTATACTTATAAAGCACATATCATATTGATGCCTTATTTTGCATAACTATATACAACATCTCTTAATCCTACCCAATATCTAAACTTAAACACTACAAAAACTACCTTATTAACTATTAATATGCAGTAAATTAGGAGTTTAGGCAAAAGTCGTAGTATGCATTTCCCATACTAAAGTTACCTCCCATTTTGCTGTATCGTGTCATGACTGTAAAAACGTATTGCTAAAAGCCAGAAATCAACCATTAAGCACTTGCAAATGAAAGCGATAACTTTTATCAAACACCACCATTACAAAGACAAAAAACTACCATAATGACCACCTTTAATTGTTCTATTAAAAAACCCACTAGAAAATCTTGAGAGTATCATTTATCATCCGTCGGATCTATCATCAAGTACTCAGTCCGGACATTTGAGAGACCTGAACTCCAGTCTGAACGGAGCGAGACAAATCACAGCAAACAGTAGCAGTGCCACTCTGGACGGCTTCCGTCCCACATTCACCTGAGCCCTTCTAATCTGCAAAATAATGGCGCTCTTACACCAAGGTGCATCCTTGCCTGACGTGACGCCTTTTGTCTCCTCCTGTGTTGTGACAACACTTACATTTGTAAATTGCCCTCCTTGTACAGGATAAACATCTGATAGCCACAAGAGAAGGGGGTTGGGGAGCGTAACAAGCCTCTGGGACTTCCTCTAAACAAATGGAGAAATCTTTAGAAGGGCTACTGTTTGTGTTTGCCAAAGACACGGCCAGGATACATGAGGCTCCTGTCAATGGCCTATTCAACTACACTAAAGTTGGCCCGAAGGGTGCTTCTTGGGGGAAAAGATCGCAAATGCTGCAGAGTTATTGCCGGTTGAAGTAGCTAAAATATTGTATCAGAAACATGTAATACGATCTGCATTACACTATGCAACTGAACCTGGGCTTTGAACCAAAAGCATAATATTGCTGTGCACTGACGCTGTGCAGGCATCACTCAATGTGTGAACAATGTGGTCAGAAGCACTCTGTCAAAGCTGCTCATTGGATTGGCAATTACTTGAAAAAAAAGAAGAATGAAAGAAAGAAAAAAAGAGAAACAGCAGATTAATCATGCTGTTAGCGATGAAGATGAAGACGTTGATTAATGCAGTTTGGCTTTTTAAACAAACAACTCCTGAGTGTGCGGTGTGCTCAGCATTACCCTTTAATTTAGAGAGGGTTGACTGGAGAAGTTTTGTTTTTGCAGCTTCGCTGAGGCCCTTGTTCTTTACCCCCTTCTCCAGGGCTTTTTTCCCCCTCTCTGACACCATATGGAGCAGGCCTCGCGGAAACAATCCGCTAAAAACAACAGGCCTGCACTCAACTGTTCCCTCCGTTTTTAACACCATGCAAGAATAAATTGCTCCCTCATTGTGCGTTCTGCCAGTGGTCCGGGATCATTTTTGTGTTCTCGATCTAATTAGATTAGTTCGGTGCCGGTTCGGGGTTACTGCAAGACGGTGCCACACGAGTGGAGGAATATCGGGCTAATTGGCAGGCGTATACGACCCGGGCATCGCCATTTGCGGGCAGGTTCGCTTCTCTCTCATTACCGCCATTTTGCAACTATCTCAAAAGTCTGTAATAACTCGGCTCACTGTATTCTTACAGGCAAAGATTGGAGTCAAACTAGCGAGTCTCATTAGGCGCGCTCACGACCGACACCTCTCAGTTCGTAAAGGCTCTGCTGTTTATCTAGCAGGCCTGAAACGCATATAGATGTGGAATTTCCATTGCATTGGCAACCGGTTCACACTCACATGCTAATTCCACGCCTGAAAAAAAAAGAATCGACGTCTTTAAAAACGTATTACAGCAAGTAACCTGCAAATGAAAACTTTTAATTACACTATTAATTAACTATAACCATGACTTTTGCCTGATAAACTGCTTATTACTAGACAGTCAGGTTGCTGTTAATGTTAAGGTTAAGTATTGGGTAGGATTAAGGGATGCAAGATATGATCATGCAGAATAAACCGCCAATATCCTAGTAATAAGCATGCTAATAAGCAACTAGTTAAAAGTTACCAAAAACATTTCATATCGGCATTATGTTCCTCAAAAGTATCAAACTTGAGGTATTATGTGGTTGAATAAAGTCTCACTGAATGCCACATTTCTATATGCACTGCAAAAACCGAGGAACAACCGTAGAGGCGAATGATCAGACTTTTAAATGAACATTATGAAAACATTTGGCCGTCTGCCTCCCTCGGCACGCTGGCACGCCATACATCACACAGGCACCTACTGGAGAACTATGCAGACCACTCAAATTTCCCCACCATAACTCAACCAAATTATACAAAGCAAGGTACAAGTAATAAGCATAAGCTTTAACTCACGGCATAAATCCATGTTTATACCCAAAAACGGGCATGCGAGTCAAAGAGATGTTCCAGCGCATAACAGCTGAACCTATAAGGATATGAGCATAACTAATGCACATACTGTATGCTTAAGATGCAATTAAAAGTAGGCTGTGATTAAGAAGTCGTCATTTTGAAAATATAGGCCACTTTAGTGCAAACACACCACATAGTGTTCAATGTCTAATATCAGTGAAGAATCACCGTCTGGACTAAACACTGCCATGAATTTACATTTATGGGTTTAGTCTGGGTCATGCGCATCAAATACACTAACTTTTAAAGCAAACTAAATCAGCAAAATGGAGGTGGGCATATAAAAATATGAGGTTGTGGAAACAGATCAAGTCATGTTTGAAAAGAGGAGATAGATGAATATTATTAATTTACTCTTACTATAATAGTGCAATAAGAATTGCAAAATTTGCAATTTTATATAAAGAACTATTTTCACTAAAGCACATCGAAATTCAGAGAAAGCCAGGCAACAATTTGTTTAAAAAAAAGGACGAACAAACGCATTACAACCGAGTAAGCCCCATCAGGGGCCCCTGGACCCCCGTATTAGCAATGAGGGATCTCAGGTGACCCTTGACCTAGAAGCCTGTGTCGGAGTTCTGGGTGAGGGATCCATGGGGTTAATCTTGCCATTCAGCTTCACCCCCACGTCTAACACCAACCCAAACCATCAAGCACATTTTTTACCATCCCTGTGAGCAGGTTTTCCCCTGAAATCCAGACTGGAGAAGATGGCATATGTTTAACATTACGCAAATCTGCTGAAACGGCAGGGCACACGAGAGAAAGCTCCACTGTGGCAGCGTTACTACTGTAATCACTGGCCGTTACAGGTCGTTTATTATACATTTCGGCACAGGAGAAAACAGTCAGCTATGATGACACACGCTCAGATTACCTCATTTAAGAACGACTACTGCTCGCAACCCAGACCGCGAAGAATGCGGCCGCTTTTAGAGCTCCATATTACTGCATTTCTACATTCATCAGCTCGACTGAAAATCATGTGCGGTACAGAGCAAGTAGACTTTTTTTGCAAAAACGTTTAATGCAATTATGACGATTTATGATGTAATTAAATAACCGAGCATCAAACACAAAAACCAACTAACGCAAAAAAAAACTATTAGATTAGTCCTATTCTCTCTATATACGGTGACACTTTAGTATGGTGAACAATTCTCACGTTTAGCTAGTTGCTTATTCGCTTTTTAATCTTACTTATAAAGCACATATTAATGCTTTATTCTGCATGATCATATTCTACATCCCTACATAAACGTAAACGATACAACAACCTTACTAACTATCAATAAGCAGTAAAGTAGGAGTTTATTGAGGCAAAAGTCATAGTTAATCATACTAAAGTGTAACCAAACTAACTATTAATAAGCTCCTAATTACTGCTTATTAATAGTTTTAGGTATTGAATTATGAATGTAGAATATGCTCATGCATAATAAGGCACTAGTATATGCTTTATATAAACAGCCAATATCCTAGTAATATGCATGCTGATAAGCAACTAGTTAATAGTGAAAACTGACTAGAAGACACTAAACTAAAGTGTTACCAAAATTATTTATGTTGTTTTCTCCTGCGTTTAGGTGACACAAAATCAACCGTTTAGAAGACTAAATTGTATGCACATACAAAAACAAAACAAAAACGTTATCTATATCTTACTACGCACATATTTTATGAGCAATGAAGAATAAGCGTTCCACAAACTCAGTGGCAGAGAAGAAAACCAGAGCACAGTATCACCTGGTCCACAAATGTACAGTTCAAAAAAAAATACTGCTTGTGTGGCCTCTCATTACCCTGGAGAAAACCCACAGATAGGCAAAAAAAAAGTCAGGGAGAAGAAAGTCAGTAAATTCTACTGTTCCACGTAATAAACGCCAAAGCAGGGGATGATGGCCTTACTGAAGATCAAAGCAGTTTAACAGCTTGAGCTATCTAGCGGTCTAGATTACTGCCCTGAACTACAGGAAGACTGGGTTAAAAGTTACCATAAATAAGGTTTTAAAGCTACATCACCCCAAGACAAAAAAATCACGTCTTTTGCCGTTAGTTTAGGAGACGTGCAACACGACTAGCATGGAAAACCACAAAATGCCACACGCCGGCAGAAATCCCTGCGTTTTTCTAAAACACAATCAATCGCACATATACATACCTCTGTTAAGCATTGGGTTATAGCATTATCACACTCAAATCCAACAGGGAGGCAGATATCAAAGCTGGCAGAGTATCCAAAGACCCTTCCCTGAGGAGCCCTCCGAGGTATCCTTTATTCCACATCCATTCTGGCCTGGGAATCATTCCATTTCTTTTCCCCCACAGTGTTCACAAAGTTTAGTCGCTCTACGTGAGTTGCTTGTGAAATGCGCCGTCCCGTACTTCCTTTTCTCAGAAGACCTCACAGGTGCAGATGATCCTGGGTGCGAGGGGTGACCAAAACCACACCGTTCTTCTCGATCACTGTAACAACAAAACAGCACATGTTCAGCGAGAAGGAAGTGCTATGGGTAAACAGCAATTTTTTAGACATTTTTTGTAAGAGGTGCATGCACACGCTTAAACATTTTTAGAAAAGAAGGCTCTACCAAAGGACACCAAAATGCACGCAGAGAGAGAGCCGAGACTGAGAAATCCTGCGTCATGTACTCAGGCAGTCTGACAGCAGCTTTCATGAATGGGAGCTCTGACAGTACAGGCCCTCTGGCCGACCAAATTGGAAACAGGAAAACAAACATTCTCAAGGAAAACTCCCCCACACCCCACAACCAGCGTAACCCCTCCCCCCTACAAACCTTTTCTTCCACTCATTCTGTACAACCTGTGTCAGGTTAGCAATAGTCAACCGCACCAGCCTTCAGACCACACAGATGGAGAGCGTTCAGCCACCATGAGATGAAGAGAGAGAGAGAGAAAAAAAGACAAAAAAAGCTAAAAGAAAACCTGTTTGAGAGGTGAAAGAACGTAGCAAGGAAAGAAGAGAAAGAAAGAAAGAAAGAAAGAAAAAGGCTAAACTGACTCATCGGCGTTCCAGAGGGGCCGGCGGACAGGAGGATCGGCGGATGCACTAAACTCGGCATGTCGGAATGGGGAGGAGAGGAAGTGGGCAATGCTGGCTCCAAAACGTTCAGAAAGTTTTAGATACGAGGCCGAAGGCTTGCGGGATGAGATACTTTTTGATACTCTACGTTTAGTTGTAAAACAACAGCCAACTCATAAGAAAAGCTAACCTGACGGGAATAAAGGCTTTATCGTCACACCTCACTTTATCGTGTCAGTTGTTTTTAATTCCTCCAGAGTTTGTCAATGAGTAAGAATGAAGACTTAGGGGAACTTCGATTTCTTTTTCTGCAACCTACTACTCTACTGGGAATACGAGAGTTTTCAGTCAGCAAACTTTACCAGATGTACGCTAACCACTAAAATATTACACGCCACATAATTAGCCTAACAAGTGATGTCAAACAGCTCAGACAGAGTCAGAGACCCAAACCGTCTCTTATCTGGGGGAGTCGTTAAAATCACTCCACTGCAGCCATCGAAATATAATATTCACTTATTTTACAGGATAAAGGAGGCTTGCCATGACACCACGGGTCAAAGGTCCTCCAGTTTCATTCCCACGCAGGGTGTGAGAAAAAAGGTAAAGATTTCACCTAAACTCAAAGCACTTAATTCTTGAGCTCATAAAACGCCCACACAAAAACGCACTTTTCTAGTTATTTCGCATCGAATCCATTCATGTTGCATGAAAGTTTAGTGAGAAAATCCATGACGATGGCAAGTCTGCTATAACTCACCATAACAAGTCTATAGCACACATCCAGAGCCATTTAGTGACTTCAAAAACAGGATGAAAAGCATATGACGAGACAAGGGACGACCTCTGTGAACTGCGGCTCTTTTATTCTTGAAAATCCGGAGGAAAAAAAGACCTGCTATTCATATGCAGGCTACATCAAATATATGTTATAAAAGCTTTTAAGGGCACCAATTATCAGGAGCTGTCTCTTTGTAAACCTTGGCATTTCATCAGGCGACTACAAAAACAATATTCTAAAAGTTTCCTGTCTCCCATGTTTGGAGATTTTTAACCACAAAAAAAACAAAGCGAAAAGGAATTTCTATAAAGTCATTGATGCATCATTTCAAAACACTTGCCTGGAATGAAATACTGTGCCGTCCGTTACAATGCAACGTTTGAAATAAAAACACACTTTTTCTTTTGTTTTATAATAATCATTTTAAGTCTCACAATCACAAACAAAACTTAGTCCGTGTTTGGTTGCATTTAAGTGATTTTTTGCTACATGGAAAAGTTTGTTTGAGCTCACTTTGAAGCAACAAATGAATAAAAATAAATGCAAAAAGTGATTATATTTTCTAACAACCAAGAAAACTTGTAGTCATCAACTACTTACAATATGTTCTTTGCAAGCAAACACTAGCGTGATCCATTCTCTATCTCTGTCATTAAAAAAAAAAAGTTCCCTACCATTCATTTTCTCTACGGGATTCTTATTCAACGGCACCAACGCCACATGAATCTGCCGCAGGGACACAAGTGGCAAATCTCGGTGCGGCAAGAAGTTAGCCCAAAAAGAAGTTGTGCAAACTCAGAAGCCACGAAGAACAAATGCAAGACCCCCACTGCTGCTTTCTCCCTCCACCAAGGCCCAAATTCATTTGTCAGCCGTAAAGTTCCTGACTATACAGCGCTGATCTATTGCCTCTCTCCAAAGAGCTCACAGATGTGGAGTCATTTACATTTCAAATACACCTCAAGCTTTTCAATCACTTCAAACGCGCCTTATCAGACAACTCATGTGGATCTTATTCTTCTATGTGGACTGAGAACTGAATCTAGTAAACCGCTGAATGGATATTAACGTGTATCACATGATGCACAGGGAATGAAATAATACTCCAAGATGGTGTTATTTTTTAATCTTCTGAACTCTAGATTGCTACATATGTGAAAATGGCTAAAAACTTGATTGACCGATAATCGGTTTAGATGTTTTATGCTATTTTTGTTAGAATTATTTTTACATGCTATATTTGTTAATTGATCAAAAATATTATTTAAAAAAGTCATTAGTGCACTATATAATTTGTATTATAATATAATGTATTATATATAATTTTTGCTCTATTTATTTATATGGAACGGTGTTTTGTTTTGTTTTGTTGCTTTGTCTACAAGGAGAGAGTGCAGAAAATACAGTATTTAAAAAGTGTTTGTTCAGTTCAGTGCTGTTGTTATAACAGACAAAAACACAAATAAATATCGGTTCTGTATATCGGTTATCGGGCACATAAACATGCTATTAATTTGTATTGTTTTAAAAAACAAATTTTGGTCGATCTCTATAGCCTATTTGATGCACAAAAAAACTTTTTTAAAGTCCTCAAGGATTTTTTTTATTTTATTTTATGCACTTTGTCTATATTTATGTCTATACTTTTTTATTTTATGCACTTTTTCAGAGTATTTATTAATGTAGAAGTGTGTATTGATTTGTATGCAAGGAGGGCGTGCAGAAAATAAAGAATTTAAAAAGTGTTAAACAGTTTGTTCAGTTCAGTGCTGTTGTTATAAATGTCAAAAACAGAAATAAACCAATAAATAAATATCGGTTCTGTTTATCGGTTAATCGGCACATAAACATGCTATTAATTGGAATCCGTATTGGTTATTTAAAAAAGTCATACTTTTTACCTGTTTGTTTACCTGATCAAAGATTATTTTTATTTATATATTTATTTTTTAAACACTTTAGTGATAGTGCACTATATATTTTTTGCACTCTTTCAGACTTTATTGATTATTTTTGTTTTGTAGGCAATGAGGGAGTGCAGAAAATACAGTATTTAAAAAGTGTTTGTTCAGTTCAGTTCTGTTGTTGTAATTGTCAAAAACAGAAAAAAGGCAATAAATAATTTTCAGTTCTGTATATCGGTTATCGGACACAAACATCAGCTGGTATCGTTTTTGTTTTTTTTAAATATCAATATTGGTCAATATTTGATGCACAAACATACTTTTTTAAAGTCCTCAAAGATAATAAAAAAGTAAGTTGTATCTATTTATTGATGTAGAAGTGCGTTTAGTTTTGTATGGAGGGAAAGAATTTAAAGTGTTTAACAGTTTAGTGTTGCTGCAATACTTAAAAAAAAAGCAAGAAACTGATAAATAAATATTGGATCTGTATATCGGTATCGTTTTGTAAAAAATCATTTTCAGTCAATCTCTATATTATGATGCACAAAAATAACTTTTTAAAGTCCTCAAAGATTAAAAAAGGCTATTTTTTCATTTTTGCATTCTTTCAGAAATAAACTAATAAATAAATAAATATTGGTTCTGTATATCGGTTATTGGGCACATTGGTATCGGTTATAAAAATATCAATATTTTTCAATTTCTATAAATGAAAAAATACTTTTTTAAAGTACTCAAAGATTTTTTTTTTAAGTCTTTTTAAAGTTTTATTTTATGCACTCTTTCTGACTCTATTTATTGATGTATTGTTTCAAGGAGGGAGTGCAGAAAAATACAATGTTTAAAAAGTGTTTGTTCAGTTGTTATAATTGACAAAAACAGAAATAAAGCAATAAATACATATCGGTTCTGTATATCGGTTATCAGACATTGGTATCAGTTAAAAATATAAAAAATAGTTTGAGCTCTATATTTGATGCACAAAAAGTCCTCAAACATTTAAAAATAGTCATGGAACTGTAAAAAGAGTTCAGATAAAGGCTAACACTTTACAATAAGGTTTCATTAGTTAGCACTTTAGTTTAGTTGGCCTAAAAATGTACAATACTTCTAGCATTTATTATTCTTAGTTAATTTCAACATTTCATTAGTTAGCACTTTAGTTTAGTTGGCCTAAAAATGTACAATACTTCTAGCATTTATTATTCTTAGTTAATTTCAACATTTACAAACACGTTATTAAAAATCAAAAGTTGTGTTTGTTACATTAGTAAATGCACTGTGAACTAATATGAACAATCAATGAACAGCTGGACTTTTGTTAACATTGTCAAAGATTAGTAAATACTGTAACAACTGTATTGTTCATTGTTAGTTAATGCATTAACTAATGTTAACAAATGAGATCTTATTGTAAAGTGTTAGCAGATAAAGTGATTGTGGATGATGACAGAGCTGAGGTTCCCTGTTGACTGTATCTGAAACTATGTGTACAGTTGTGTTTCTCTAAATGATGAGCCGCGTTTGCCTGCACGGGCTTTGTCATTAAGAAACATTTACCGACAAACCATTTTAAGACAGAAAAAGAGAGCATATCATTTCCAGACTGCCCGAGTGTGGCAACTTTCACAGTTTACAGGAAACAGTGCAACTCATCTACTGGAACCAACATGGGATTTTATATCATGACAATCAGATATACAGGTTATACGCTTCATTACAGCACATTTAAGTGAAGTGTGGGTGATTTTATCAGTTCTAAGATAAATATTTATTTCCACACACTTAATGCCATTCTGATGTGAAAGTGATTGTAAAACCAAACTAACTGGAAACATCACCACAGTTGCAGAAATGAGGAACGCCAAATAATGTTACTCATATGCCACACAAAATGTATAGGATATGAATACACACATAACTAACCTATAACAGTTAATATATGTGTGAATTGACTCACAAAAGTTTCTATTGATTGATAACATCAACAACAAGGGGAAACGACTACTGCACATGCCAAGACAAAATGTACCATTTCTATATGCATGCCTTGATGTTAGAGGATTGAAACAGAGTTATTTAAATTCCTTGAAAAAGTTTTTGGGAAAGTGATAAGCTGCATCACGCCACAAGAAACTTTGTGAACTATACAGCCTCCCCCCAAACACACCTAAGTGTTAAAGTTGTCCACACAGTTGCTAAAACAAATATAAAGTTTTTTCAGTAGTTATCAATTCACACAAAACACACATCCAAATGAGAAACACTCGCTATTCATAAACTTTTCCTCAGGAACAACTTACAGCTCGTCTCCATCGCTTCGAAGAACGCAGTGAAACAACACAACGACATATGTTTGGCTATAAAACCGCAAATAGCGATAAAACCCCGACTGACTAAACAACCTGCGCGTCTTTGTGTGTGTGGAAAATGCAACATTCAGCGCGTTGCCATGCCTACGCGTTTTCTTATCGTACATCAGTTACGGAAAGTTTTCGAAGTTTGTGTGGAAAGCGCCGTTCAGCATCATTTACGCAAAAACAGTAGCCTACACACCAATGAAACTTTCTATAACTTTAGCTGTGCTCCGTTTAGCTACTGCAACGCTTAAACAATGCAAATAAAAGGCGCCTCGCGGCTCAAACGCGCGAGAGGAATTGCTACATTATGGATATTATGTTGCGCAGAACGCATTGCAACACAGAATGAAATGGCTGAAAAGAAATGGGAAGGAAAAGGTAGCCTTCTTGTGTTTTCTCTCAACTGCTGGGAGATAAAATGTAACAAGTCGCCGATTCGAATGTGCAAATTAGCCTCAAAATGCGAAATCCGGAGAGCCGTGCTCTTGTTTTCGTTACAAAGTAGCACTCAACTGATTCATCACCAAATCCCTTCGCCCTTCTCCACATTACATAACAATCACCCCTAAAAGACATCAGGAACTACCGCTAAAATCCACATCGTTCTTCATTGATTCGCTTTCTCCTTACCTGTTGATTAAATTGCAATAGTCTTTGCAGTCTGAAAGATGGTGGAGCTTTGGCGTGAGCCATGGAGCGTCTTTGTGTTGTTTGTTTGTTGATCTCGGGGAATGATTTCTTTTTTATGGGGATGTAAGATTGCGAATTGCTCCTGTACACGTGAAATCTTGGGAGACTGTGTTTAATAGTAGAAAACGCCTGAGTCTGGGGTGGAAAAAAGGAGGTTGGTTTTTGCAGTGATCTCAGTTCTTTATCAGAAATGTTATCGCTTGTCAGGACCTCAGACTCCAGGCATTACGTCAGTTTCAAGACACCAACACTATTAATATCAAGAAGCCCTTGCGGAGGAAAGCGCCACCCTAGAGCGCGCTCTCTTAAAGGGACAGTGACCACCGAAAAGGCTCAGGCTCAGGCAGCACTGAGATCTGCTGGAGAAACGCTGAGATCTGAAGCCATCTCAAGCCCTGCTTCGCGCTTCTGATCTAACAGCGAAGACCAAACGATGCTAAGTGCAGCGGGAAAAATAATTCATGATTCTTTAGGGGACAGCATATTGTTTCTCATAGTCATTTTCAGAGCTGGGCTGTTGAGTTTTGTCTTGTTGTGGACAGTTTTCGAGACATAATAAAATGATCAGTAGTTTTGTCTGTCTGTCTGTCTGTCTGTCTGTCTGTCTGTCTGTCTGTCTGTCTATCTGTCTATCTGTCTGTCTGTCTGTCTGTCTGTCTGTCTGTCTGTCTATCTGTCTATCTGTCTGTCTGTCTGTCTGTCTGTCTGTCTGTCTGTCTGTCTGTCTGTCTATCTGTCTGTCTGTCTGTCTGTCTGTCTATCTGTCTGTCTGTCTGTCTGTCTGTCTGTCTGTCTGTCTGTCTATCTATCTATCTATCTATCTATCTATCTATCTATCTATCTATCTATCTATCTGTCTGTCTATCTGTCTGTCTGTCTGTCTGTCTGTCTGTCTGTCTGTCTGTCTATCTATCTATCTATCTATCTATCTATCTATCTATCTATCTATCTGTCTGTCTGTCTGTCTGTCTGTCTGTCTGTCTGTCTGTCTGTCTATCTATCTATCTATCTATCTATCTATCTATCTATCTATCTATCTATCTATCTATCTATCTGTCTGTCTGTCTGTCTGTCTGTCTGTCTGTCTGTCAGTCGGTCTATCTATCTATCTATCTATCTATCTATCTATCTATCTATCTATCTATCTATCTATCTATCTATCTATCTATCTATCTATCTATCTATCTATCTATCTGTCTGTCTGTCTGTCTGTCTGTCTGTCTGTCTATCTGTCTGTCTGTCTGTCTGTCTGTCTGTCTATCTATCTGTCTATCTGTCTGTCTGTCTGTCTGTCTGTCTGTCTGTCTGTCTGTCTATCTGTCTGTCTGTCTGTCTGTTGGTCTATCTGTCTGTCTGTCTATCTATCTATCTATCTATCTATCTATCTATCTATCTATCTATCTATCTATCTATCTATCTATCTATCTATCTATCTATCTATCTATCTATCTATCTATCTATCTATCTATCTATCTATCTATCTATCTATCTGTCTATCTGTCTGTCTGTCTGTCTGTCTGTTGGTCTATCTATCTATCTATCTATCTATCTATCTATCTATCTATCTATCTATCTATCTATCTATCTATCTATCTATCTATCTATCTATCTATCTATCTATCTATCCATCCATCCGTCCGTCCGTCCGTCCGTCCGTCCGTCCGTCCGTCCGTCCGTCTGTCTGTATACACAGGTCTGAGAGAACACTTAACATGGAATTGAATTCTCTTATTTTTTTCAGAGCTGCATATATAATAAGTTTAATAAATGCAAAACAGAATGTTTGTGACTGATCTTGTGGGATGATCATGCATGATTTTAGGCACATATTTGATTATTCAAATCTTCCACAGTGCTCAGCAATGTAGAACTGAAACCGAAATAAGTGAAATGAAACGCTCTGTCATTCTGTGAGCATTTACTGACAGGTGGTAATTTCAGTGTGGAATAATTAGCAGAACACAGCGGTGATGTTTTTGACAACTATGAGGGCTGACATGAGACACTTTTGGGAAGTTGACATGTCCTGCGGTGTGACACACACACTACACTCCATCCAAAACTAGTGTAAACAGCATTTGATCATTCTTGTATAATTAATATATGTGCAGTATCATTGAGAGACTACATTGAGTATTAGTACACCACCGGACAGTTTAACATGAAATAGCAAAACTCAATTCAACTCACATTTATTTGTAGCGTTTTTGTTTCAGTGCAGCTTTACATAAAATGACCAGTCACAGCACATCAAATATAAACTTTACATTACATTCATATACATTTTAAGAAAAAATCTTACAATTGTAGAATTCGTACTCCATATATACAATAATATAATTATTTTATGATGATAACCATAACTCATATACAGTAAGGGCTAAATTGCAAGTGAGTGTGTGTATAATAAGAATGCATAATATTTTTAATTGATATGATATGAATATGATCAGGTGATATGATTTTGGGGTTCAGGTGCTTCACATGTACAGGCAGCATCAAAAGTTGTAAACGTTCTGTTCTCATCCACAACCATAAACCATATGTCCAAACATCCATAATTAATAGTCCTGTCCACAATAACAAGATGAACCAACTACTTGTTTTTAACACACACACACACACACACACACACACACACACACACACACACACACACACACACACACACACACACACACACACACACACACACACACACACACACACACACACACACACACACACACACACACACACACACACACACACCCTAAACCTACCCATCACAGGAAACATTCTGCATTTTTACTTTCTCAAAAAAACATCTATCTATCTATCTATCTATCTATCTATCTATCTATCTATCTATCTATCTATCTATCTATCTATCTATCTATCTATCTGTCTGTCTGTCTGTCTGTCTGTCTGTCTGTCTGTCTGTCTGTCTGTCTGTCTATCTGTCTGTCTGTCTGTCTGTCTGTCTGTCTATCTATCTGTCTATCTGTCTGTCTGTCTGTCTGTCTGTCTGTCTGTCTGTCTGTCTATCTGTCTGTCTGTCTGTTGGTCTATCTGTCTGTCTGTCTATCTATCTATCTATCTATCTATCTATCTATCTATCTATCTATCTATCTATCTATCTAAAAAATACAAACAAATTTCAGTTTATCACTTATATTGAGAGAGAGAGAGAGAGAGAGAGAGAGAGAGAGAGAGAGAGAGAGAGAGAGAGAGAGAGAGAGAGAGATTACACTCTTAAAAAAATCTGTACAAATCCGCTTTTTAAGTCGTGACGTAAGGAAAGCCGTTTCTGGGTCCAAGCCTCAACTCGTTTCACTTGAGAATGCCATTGGCGCCCCTTTATGAGCACTATTTATTCAAATTAAACATCAAACATTTTAAAAAGTTAATCATTTTAAATACTTCCAGTCTACACAACATTCTCTATGGTCACAGCGTTAACGACATAAATATTTTAACGATTTATAAAAGATTAATCACTGTTTGGCTTCTGGAATTTTGGTATGGAGAAAAAGGTTATGATTATAACTTTTTTGTACACTGTAAAAAAAATATTTAGAAAAAAAGTTACCTGGTTGCCTTCAAATTTTGAGTTCATTGAAATTAAAATTTTGAGTTAATACAATGAGCATTTTTTGAGATTCAACAACCTTTATTAAAATATTATTAAAAGGTTTTGTAAGCATATTGGGTAATTGTGTGTTATTTCTGATGATGCAGTGAAACATGCCAAATAGTGCTATTTTCATGATTTATCACATTTGTATGTGGTTCAGATACAAAAGTATTTTGAGTTTCTATTTATTAAACTAATTTCCTTCATTGTATCAACTCAAAGTTTTAATTTCAATAAACTCAAAATTTTAAGGCAACCAGGTTACTTACTTTTTTAAGTTAAACCAACAAAAACCAACAAAATTTTTTTACAGTGTAGTATTACAGCACATTGTGTGTGTGTATTAGCACCGTTTGTAGTTTTTCTTGTGGTGTAAGATAGAGCGTTTGGACCCGGAAGTGCTGCCGCCTGACGTCAGTCTTAACAACCGGATAGGGCACAACTGTATTCATTTTACTGAATTTTCCATATTTATTTTTTACAGGTGCTTTTCCTGTATTTAGTATTTTGAACTTCACTGCATTCTATGTTACGGTCAACAGAAAAGTCTATACAATTCCTGGATAATGCCGTCAGTACTTTTTCCATGATTTTACGGATTTATTTTTTTTACAGTGTATGATTGTAGGGGTAGACTGAAGGTAAATTTGAACAAAAATAACATTTCAGAAATATGTGAAAAATTAGGGAGGCTTTCTCAGCTGTAGAGGGATTATTTATATTGGACAATTCATGAAAATGTGAAAATGTTCCTTTCTTTTCTTTGCAATACTTTATGGAAACGGTGGTGGAAAATAATGCATTATTTATGTTTTCCCTTTTCTATGAGTGTTTATGCTTTTCCTTTCTCTGATTTTTTTCTCTTTTAAAAAACATCAATTGCTTATAAATGATCTGTCAACACAAATAAACCGGCTTTGATTGCCAACATTTACAGTGTTGTTTCTCAGGGATTAACATGATTTGAAAATAGAATTACATAGAAAATATAATCTTTTTGTTTGTTTTCTCTGATGCATGTTGGGCCAATAATAGCTTATATTTTAAAAGCATGCAGAAGAAATGCATTCTACCAATCATAACAACATTAAAGAAGCATACCCCAAAACCCTCTTCAGCATATTTTGTGGGCTTCACATGTGTTCTCTGAGGGATCCCGATGAAACTTTCTTAGAGATGAAACCAGAGAAGTCCAGTCAATGTTGTTTATTTCACATAGAGATATCATGCCACGAGGTAAACGTCACTGAAATATTTTTAGTCCTGGTGGTTGCATTCTGCTAGACATATTACATGCTGCGGAAGTTGGCGCCAACGCTGTCCCCTATCTGAGCTGATAGAGTTTCAGGATAGCCTTTCCTCTGTCCACGCTAACGGCCAAACTCATCATGTGTCATTTTTAGTACACCTCGAGTCCTTCATCGAGCCTCTGAACGCCTCCTGCGGTCAATGAGCGATCACACAGCCGTATTCACGTGTGTTTAACTCAACTCACATCTGTACACAATGCACAATGAGTTGAATATTTCATTTCAATCACTAATCAGAGGAAACTTAGGGAATAACTTAGTTTTAGTGCTTGAATTTGGTTAGTGGTCTGACTTTATATTGTGTGCGGAGGGCTTGCACATGTTTGCTGTGTGCAAATGTGTTATGTGCATTTTAATGGTCTTCCCTGATTATAGTATTATAGTGAAATAAAGAAATAAAGAAACGCAGCAAGAAATGCAGAAATAATGAATGAAATCATGAAAGAAAGAAATGCATCAAGAAAAAGAAAGAAATGCGAAAAGAAAAAGAATTGCAAAAAGAAAGAAAGAAAGAAAGAAAGAAAGAAAGAAAGAAAGAAAGAAAGAAAGAAAGAAAGAAAGATGCTCACTCAAGTGGTTCTTCTTAACACTGTATAATAAAGTTTTCTTCTTGTTATATTGTACAATATCACCACATAAAACAAAAGTCATATTAGTGCATATTTCAGTGCTGCTTCTTTTTTTTTGGGGGGGGGGGGGGGTTATTTATTACATATATCATATCTTATATCTTTTAGGTTGGTCATATTTCTGTAATTAATCTCATAGGATTCTCTCCTGTACCCACAGCTCAATGACCAGAGACCGATGGACTGGAACAAAAACAGAAATTGTGATTATGAGGAAAATCATTTTCTTTGCTATGTCTGGTCCGATCCCGATCCCTCAGAGCATCTCCTGTGGGCAATAGAATCGCATATGAGGCACAAATGTGCTTCATAAACGGGCCGTTTTCAATTTTACCGCTGGGCTCAACCATGCGGCGGAAATGGAATCTGCAGAGTGAAACGTCTGAATAAAGGAGTGTGAAGAGAGAGAGCGGCTCAAGGTGATTCTCCTGCGTTACTTCTGCACTCCGCGGAGGGCCAGAATAAAAACAATTTTATACTTCAGTAAAACATTTTTCACATACATTTCTGCATGAGTAATTATATTCTTTTTTCAGTCCTCCAAAAGACAAAAATAGAAGATGGGAGCAAAACACTTTCACGGCATCAAATGAATAAGAGCTGGCGTTTGTGTTGAAAGACGAGACTCTAGAACAGTTTCTGTTCTCACAGTATAGTGATTAAAGTGAGGAGGAAGAGAGGAAGAGAGGATGAAGAGAGGAAGAGATGATGATGAGGAGAAAGAGGAAGAGAGCAGGAAGAGAGCAGGAAAAGATGAGGATGATGAGGAAGAGAGGATGAAGAGAGGAAGAGATGATGATGAAGAGGAAGAGAGGAAGAGAGCAGGAAGAGAGGAAGTGATGAGGATGAGGAGGAAGAGAGGAAGAGAGGAGGATGAGGAGGAAGAGAGGAAGAGATGAAGATGAGGAGGAAGAGGAAGAGAGCAGGAAGAGGAGGAAGAGAGCAGGAAGAGAGGAAGAGATGAGGATGAGGAGGAAGAGGGGAAGAAGAGAGGAAGACAGGAGGAAGAGATGAGGATGAGGAGGAAGAGAGCAGGAAGAGAGGAGGAAGAGAGGAAGAGAGGAGGATAAGGAGGAAGAGAGCAGGAAGAGAGGAAGAGAGCAGGAAGAGAGAGGAAGAGAGGAGGATGAGGAGGAAGAGAAGAAGAGAGAAAGAGAGGAGGATGAGGAGGATGAGAGGAAGAGAGGAGGATGAAGAGAAAGAGAGGAAGAGATGAGGAAGAGAGGAGGATAAGGAGAAAGAGAGGAAGAGAGGAGGATGAGGAGGAAGAGAGCAGGAATAGAGGGAGAGTGGAGGAAGAAAGGAAGAGAGGAGGATGAGGAGGAAGACAAGAAGAGAGAAAGAGGGGAGGATAAGGAGGATGAGAGGAAGAGAGGAGGATGAAGAGAAAGAGAGGAAGAGATGTGGAAGAGAGGAGGATAAGGAGAAAGAGAGGAAGAGAGGAGGAAGAAACCAGGAAGAGAGGAGGATGAAGAGAAAGAGAGAAAGAGATGTGGAAGAGAGGAGGATAAGGAGAAAGAGAGGAAAAGAGGAGGAAGAAGCCAGGAAGAGAGGAGGATTAATAGAAAGAGTGGTAGAGATGAGGAAGAGAGGAGGACAAGGAGGAAGAGAGCAGGATGAGAAGAGGAAGAGAGCAAGAGAGGAAGAGATGAGGATAAGGAGGAAGAGAGCAGGAAGAGAGGAGGATGAGGAGGAAGAGAGGAAAATGAGAGGAGGATGAGAGGAAGAAAGGAGCATGAAGAGAAATAAAGGAAGATAGGAGAAATAGAGGAAGAAGAGAGTGAAGAGAGAAGGAAGAGAGGAGGATGGAGAGGAAGAGCTGAAGGTGTCCACACACACACACACACACACACACACACACACACACACACACACACACACACACACACAGACATTTAAACTCATTTAAATACTTGTAGAAAAGTTACAAAGCTGCTGTCACTTTAAGGCTGAATGCACGGATCCGATACACTGATACACATCTGATATTCTCACACTGTTCACCTTCACTGAAGACAGAATCAACTTTGCTGATGTGAATACTCCACAAAATGAACATTTTGACATCCGTCTTCTTCCATTTTGCTCTAAACTATAAATCAGTGTTTAATAAATGCTGTGAAATCATTGAACTTCACGAGACTCTACAAGAGTGATTCCTGAAAGGCTTTCTGCAAAAACCCAAACACCTTTTAAAGAAGAAAAAAATCATCCACTGGCTTTCAGAGCTGCTACAGAAACGACTTTCAAATAAAGTAAAAGTCATAAGTTTCCAGAAAATATAATACTCAAGTAAAGTACTGATACTCAAAAAGTGTACTTAAGTACAGTATCGTTCTTTTGAGCCGGTTCTCAGCAAGTAACTGGTCGAGCCGGTTCATTAATCGAACTGAATCGAACTTTAGTTCCGTGATGATGACGCAACATGGAAAAGCCGAAGTAGCACAGTCCGACTGAAAAAGAACCGATTGAGGCGGCTCAAACATCTGTCAAAGTTTGCCGAGGATTGCCGAGGCGAGGGTGATTGAGTTGAACACGCAAGTCTGAGGCACGTAGACTACTGGAAATATGCTTATGATGATGACTACTGTTATTAAATAACATTTTATTAAAACAGGCAAAAACCATACATTTTACTGTAATTTATTGTGGTTGCAGATTATTGTTAAGCGAAATGTATACGTTTATAAGACTGGTTTATTCTTTCTACATCTACAGCTACTTTAGACATGTAACATATCCGCGTTTGTTGATCAGTGCCTGTAGTGTGTAGGTACTGTAGTTGCGCAATATTCAGCTGAATGCGATGCGAAGGATAAATTAATTAACTGAACACAACACCATTAAGTGAATGAAAGGCAATAATCAGAAAATGCACAACATGTCCTCCAACCAATACGCCTATATAGGTCATTTGTCACTTCCTTGAAATACGACCCATATGAACGTTTACTAAAGTTGTGCCCCTGTCGACAATATTTTAATTAATTAAGTACGATGCACAGGAGCGTTTACTAAAAGTTTTCCTCCTATTGACAGCAGGACACTTTCATCTAAAAGCATTTTCCCCTTTTATCTGCTTAATATTTCAGGTTTTGCATGCCTCAGTTGGTAAAGCTTTGCACTATACAACATGTGATCATGCGATCGTGAGTTCGATCCCTGGGAACACGTCTGCTCATAAAGTGTGTATGACTATAAATCACTGGGTAGGTTTAGGGATGGGGTGGATGTAGTTGTAAATTAAAAACAATATTTTTGCTAAATGGAAATAGGACAAATGGTGGTAAAAAGTCAACACATTGCATTAAAATGAATATTGCGTCATTTAATGACCGTATCTACATTATTGTAAGGGTAGGTTTAGGGTTGGGGTAGGTGTAGGTTACAATAATGTAGATACGGTCATTAAATGACGCAATATTCATTTTAATGCAATGTGTTGACTTTTTACCACCATTTGTCCTATTTCCATTTAGCAAAAATATTGTTTTTAATTTACAACTACACCCACCCCATCCCTAAACCTACCCAGTGATTTATAGTCATACACACTTTATGAGCAGACGTGTTCCCAGGGATCGAGCTCACGATCGCATGATCACATGTTGTATAGTTGTATAAAGGGATACTTCACCGCTTTTTCATATTCAACTATGTTATTCCCTCAAAGGGATAGTGCATTTTAAAATGAAAATTCTGTAATCCTTTAGTCACTCTCAAGTTGTTTCAAACCTTTATAATTTCTGGCCCCACTTTATATTAGGTGGCCTCAAGAACTATGTACTTACATCAAAAAATAACTACAATGTACTTACTGTGTTCAAATTGTATTGCAAAGCACTTCTGCTTATATTGTGGTGGGAAAGGGTTAGGGACACGTGTGGTGGTATGGGGTAGTTTAAGGGTAGAGTTAGGGACAGGTGTGGTGGTGTGGGTTAGTTTAAGGGTAGAGTTAGAGACAGGTGTGGTGGTGTGGGTTAGTTTAAGGGTAGAGTTAGGGACAGGTGTGGTGGTGTGGGTTAGTTTAAGGGTAGAGTTAGGGACAGGTGTGGTGGTATAGGGTAGTTTAAGGGTAGAGTTAGGGACAGGTGTGGTGGTGTGGGTTAGTTTAAGGGTAGAGTTAGGGACAGGTGTGGTGGTGTGGGTCAGTTTAAGGGTAAAGTTAGGGACAGGTGTGGTGGTGTGGGTTGGTTTAAGGGTAGAGTTAGGGACAGGTGTGGTGGTGTGGGTCAGTTTAAGGGTAGAGTTAGGGACAGGTGTGGTGGTGTGGGATAGTTTAAGGGTAGAGTTAGGGACAGGTGTGGTGGTGTGGGTTAGTTTAAGGGTAGAGTTAGGGACAGGTGTGGTGGTGTGGGTCAGTTTAAGGGTAGAGTTAGGGACAGGTGTGGTGGTATGGGATAGTTTAAGGGTAGAGTTAGGGACAGGTGTGGTTGTGTGGGTTAGTTTAAGGGTAGAGTTAGGGACAGGTGTGGTGGGATGGGTTAGTTTAAGGGTAGAGTTAGGGACAGGTGTGGTGGTGTGGGTTAGTTTAAGGGTAGAGTTAGAGACAGGTGTGGTGGGATGGGTTAGTTTAAGGGTAGAGTTAGAGACAGGTGTGGTGGTGTGGGTTAGTTTAAGGGTAGAGTTAGGGACATGTGTGGTGGGATGGGTTAGTTTAAGGGTAGAGTTAGGGACAGGTGTGGTGGTGTGGGTTAGTTTAAGGGTAGAGTTAGGGACAGGTGTGGTGGGATGGGTTAGTTTAAGGGTAGAGTTAGGGACAGGTGTGGTGGTGTGGGTTAGTTTAAGGGTAGAGTTAGGGACAGGTGTGGTGGGATGGGTTAGTTTAAGGGTAGAGTTAGGGACAGGTGTGGTGGTGTGGGTTAGTTTAAGGGTAGAGTTAGGGACAGGTGTGGTAGTATGGGTTAGTTTAAGGGTAGGGTTAGGGACAGGTGTGGTTGTGTGGGTTAGTTTAAGGGTAGAGTTAGGGACAGGTGTGGTGGTGTGGGTTAGTTTAAGGGTAGAGTTAGGGACAGGTGTGGTGGTATGGGTCAGTTTAAGGGTAGAGTTAGGGACAGGTGTGGTGGTGTGGGTCAGTTTAAGGGTAGAGTTAGGGACAGGTGTGGTGGTGTGGGTCAGTTTAAGGGTAGTTAGGGACAGGTGTGGTGGTGTGGGTCAGTTTAAGGGTAGAGTTTGGGACAGGTGTGGTTGGTGTGGGTCAGTTTAAGGGTTAGAGTTAGGGACAGGTGTGGAGGTGTGGGATAGTTTAAATGGACTGCATTTATATAGCGCTTTTATCCAAAGCGCTTTTCATTTTTGCCTCACATTCACCCATTCATACACCGACGGCGATGTCAGCCATGTAAGGCGCCATCCAGCTCGTCGGGAGCAGCTGGGGTTAGGTGTCTTGCTCAAGGACACCTCGACACTTGGTCAGGTGGAACCGGGGATTGAACCACCAACCTTCTGGTTTGTAGACAACCTACATGAACCACTGAGCCCCATAGTTTAAGGGTAGAGTTAGGGACAGGTGTGGTGGTGTGGGTTAGGGTTAGGGTTAAAAATCCTCCCTCACATCTCCCTCTCAGCCTCTCATTTCGTCAATAGGAGGAGAGGATTTTTCAGACGTGACTTTTTACTGGGTCGAGCCGAAGTTCTCTCAGAAGTGCTAGTCCGCCATACATTATAGTTCTCCTTTTTAATCCGCGTAGAAAAGCGCCACGCTTTATTTTTTTTCACCATAACTGATCGTTCAGCTATTGGTGTAACTGTATTTAAATAGGAAAAACGTTGAGGTGTTTGGTCGCTTCTAACTTGATCTCTGTTTGTTACCATAGTGAATGAACTGGGCTTAGTGGGCTAAGCTAAATGCTATCAGATCGTCACCGCGCGTCAGAGAGATTAAGAGCACGCACTGAGACGAGAGAGGTGTGTATCAACTCGTCTATACCCCTTTTAGGCTAGCCAGAACTCTTCTTCTCTGTTATTAGTGTATTTCTGTGGCTGAATTACAGCGCCACACACTGGCCTAGCATGTATACTACATCGTTTTGAGTCGGTTTCGGTGATCTCGTGAGGATGCAGATATTTCTTGAAACAAGCAAAAAAAGATCAGATTGGGAAAGCTCTGGCTTCGTGTGGACAGCGCATAAAACAAATGAAAAGTGTGTGTGTTGTCCTGTTAAACCCTAAACGAGCATAATATACCCTAAATATGCCAATATCCGAAATCCTTGTCCTTGTGGGGACATGTTTTTGGTCCCCATGAGGAAAACAGCTTATAAATCATATGATGTGTAAGTCATCTGTGATGTGTAGATTTAGTATAAGGGGATATAATATACAGTTTATCAGCATAAAAATCATTATGTCTATGGAAAGTCCACAACATATTTGCGTGTGTATATATGTGGTAGCAATTACTGATATAATTTTGTATGTTACTTGCTAACAATGGTAGTCAGGTGACCTCTTGCATGGCTTTGTAGCCTTTTTAGTAGCATTAATAATGAATTGATTATTTCAAGATAATTCTGGCAAGAGCCTCTGCTTATTGCTTGACCTCTCTCAATAGAAATCATAACCTTAAAATGTATATGACTTTATTCAGTAGAACACAAAGAGAGATTCTGACTGTGCTTGCTGCTCTTTTCCATGCAATTACAATAAATGGCCAACAAAAAAAGACACAAATGTATCATAAAAGTGGTCAATACGACTCGTGCGTCGTGCATGTACTACACTCTCAGGAAATAAAGGTACAAAAGCTGTCACTGGGGCGGGACCTTTTTAAAAGGTATATTTTTGTTCCATTTAGGTACTAATATGCCCTACACTTTACTAACATGTACCTTTAAGATACCAATATGTACCAATTATTGTACCTTTTAGGTACAAAAGTGTGCCTTTTGAAAAGCTTCCACCCCAATGACAGCTGTGGAGAGTGTGGTTCAATGAGTCAGTAAACTTTAGAACCAAATCCATCTGATTTATGAACGAATCACCAAGTAAAGTCATATTGCATGAAAAAATAATCTAAGTTTCTCCTTTTGTGTTTCACTAAAGAAAGAATGTCCCATGTTTAGACCGACATGAGGGTGAACTGTTACCTCAGGAGGCCTTTCTCTCCACAGCTTACGGTCTTCAATTAAGTGCCTTCCATATCACTAACAGGTCTATGTGGTTTCACTCCGCTAGTTTCTCTCTCAGTGAAGTCCTAGGTGACTCAAAACAACTTATTGTGCCTTGAAGTGTCTCTCTCTCTCTCTCTCTCTCTCTCTCTCTCTCTCTCTCTCTCTCTCTCTCTCTCTCTCTCTCTCTCTCTCTCTCTCTCTCTCTCTCTCTCTCTCTCTCTCTCACACACACAGGCAATAACAGAGGATTCTAATGGATTTTGCAGCACTTTAAGTGATGAAAAGTGGCTGTGCTGTGAATGTTTGCTCCATCTTGGGAGAAGATGAGCAAGACTTCAAAAGAAAGCAGTAGAATAAATATTCCGAGAGCCTTAGTTCTGCAACTGATTGAGTGCTGTGAAATAAATCTTAGGTTATCACTAATCCGTGCGCATGGAGGTTTTAATCACTATTTTCTCTTTGATTAGCCGGTGCAGGTGTAGGGATTCTCTAATGTTAACACGCGATCCATACGATAGTTGCTGACAGCGCTGCTGTCATAGTCTTCCTATCTCTTTCCTCAGGAACACAGTTTGGGCTCTCACATGAAAGCAAAAAGGCTGTCGCAAAAATGTCATGCTTACATGATCATTCCAAATGTGACTCAATCATATATATATGTATTTATATATATATATATTATATATATATATATATATATATATATATATATATATATATATATATATATACATACACACACACATTTTCAAGATTATAATCTTGCAAATGGATCAGGAGATAACAGGATAAGAAAGAGCTGATTGAAATCAAAGAGAGATTTTATATTCAAGCAAATATATAGCAAATATATATTTATTAAGCTGTAGCTGATATTTCTTCCTTTTGCTTCGACTGAAAGTCAATGATATCCAAAGGGTAACGCTTTAGTTTAGTGTCCAGTTCTCACTATTAACTTGTCACTTATTATCATCCTTACTAGCATATTATCTGTGTATTAGTACTTATTAAGCACATATTAATGCATGATCATATTACATACAGTCCTACACCTAAACTTAAACACTACAACAACAACCTTACCAACTATTAATAAGCAGTAAATTAGGCAAAAGTCGTAGTTAATAGTGCCAGACAGCAACATAGTGTCAGCCCAGATCTGGCCCACATCTGGTATGTGTAACCCAGATCCTGGGTCAGATGTTACAACCCAGTGTTTGGGTAGTTTTCGTGTTACCCAGATTCTGGGTCTTGGGTCCTCGGTTTTGGGTTTGGTTCATGTTCATGTTCATGTTCATGTTCATGTTCATGTTCATGTTCATGTTCATGTTCATGTTCATGTTCATGTTCATGTTCATGTTCATGTTCATCTCAAGTCATCATTTGTTTAAAGCTTAAATGCTGGCAACATGTATTAAAAACTATATACAATATGCTATATTGTAAAATAGGATAAAGGAATTATCATGTAACCAAATGGTTGTGTCGAATATTTAAAAAAAATGCTTAGAGAATTTATGTTAATCTGTAAATATTAATGTAGGAAGTAAAAAAAAAAAAAGGTAGTATTATAGTTAAAAGAAATCAACTATGCTGGGTAAAATAAACCCAACATGTGTTCTGTCCTATATTTACCCAGCCCTTGGGTTGAATTTAACCTAATGTTTTCTACCAGATCTGAGCAGGCACTATGTTGCTGTCTGGGATGTGTTCTCCACCCTCCAAAGTTATTTCGACTCAAACTAAACGAGGGTGAGTAATTATGACAGCATTTTATATTTTGGGGGAACTGTGCCTTTAACTGGTCAGAGAGCTTAAAACTATCAAACTAGCATGCAGCCAGGATAAAACCGCCTTAGACTGGTTTAAGACGTTTAAATTGGGCTGTTTTTAGTATCACAGGTCATTATTTCTTTGTGCCCTGCTCAGCTTTATACCTTGTCGGCTTCCCAAACACTCCCTTCATCACTCTTCTGCAATAACTTCCTCATTTGTAGCCTGTAGGAAGTAGACCTGCTGCTTTAGTGGCAGATCTGTTTGTAGGAGAAAGAAGGAAAACAGGAGGAAAAGGTGTGTATGAGTCCGCATTTGCAGCGGTTTCTTTCTGCGGCATGCCAGTGAAAGCAGGAACTGGTTAAGCAGCAGGTGACTCATCATTTCCCACCATGCTAATGATACAGGACTGCTGATATGAACATGCAGCAGCCAGACACATTTATCATCCGCGCCGCACCTTCCCTTTAATCATTCGAATGTAAAAAGGCAACGATAAATTACATGTTCATGCAACGGCAACAGATCAGATAAAACACATTAGCCAGGAATTTGTTCAAGCGAATTAGTCTGTTCTCTCTTTAAATATCACTGATTTGCTTTCAATCATGATCCACTGTATGGAATAAAATTAAAACCAATGAACAAAGAGGGTGAGTCACCAAACAGCAAGTGATTCAGTCAAGGACAGCACTGGTCGATTAGTTTCTGGCATAGAACCAATAACAATAAAGAAGCTCTGCATTTGGTATATGTCTGCAAGAACAACATGTGCATCAAGGCATTTCAAATAGCTGCAGTATGAATACATCAAATAGACACCAAGAGACCAGTGCCTAAAATGACTGTGTTGAATCTTGTATAGGATGAGCGATGACGAATCAACTGAGAGTCTGAGTCATACAAACTTCCTGTTATTGTGGTGGTCGTCACGTATTTAAATGCTAGTTCACTCTAATGTGAAACTCAGTTTGTTTCAAACATGACTCCTCTTTTCTGAAAACTGCATTTTTGAAAAATGATTCAATCCCAAAATAATTCATTCACTCGAAATGTCGACTTAACCATATAATCCCACTGGTCACAATAGTAACCGTAAAGAATGTTTTCACTTATAAAGCTCTAATCAAAGTTACTGGCTGGTGTTTTAGTGCTTATCTTCCAAATATGGACAAAATAAAGTGTCGCCATTACCGGAGTGTCTCTTACACCACACCAAGTGCAAATAGCGAGCCTTGTTAGCAACTGCTATTTGCTCTAGCTCCGCCTAACAATGCCTGTTTGGGAAAAACAAAATAAAAAGAAAAATTAACAGGCATATTTTTTTTAGGACGTAGTTTTTGTTATTTTTGGATCCAAATGTATTTTGGATGCTTCAAGAGACTCTAATTAACCCACTGATGTCTCATATGGACTACTGTGATGATGTTTTTATTCCCTTTCTGGACATGAACAGTATAGTGTGCATACACTTGCATACGCTCTCGGACTAAATATAAAATATCTTAAACTGTGTGTGAAGATGAACAGAAGGTCTTACGGGTGTGGAACGACATTAGGGGGATGAGTTAATGACATACATTTCATTTTTGGGTGAACTAACCCTTTAAGTTAAACCAACAATATTTTTTACAGTGTATTGATGTTGTAGTTATGGCATCTACCAGCAGGGCCTAACAGGTCCATGCTAGGTAGCTAAACTTTGACCCCTTTAGGCGTGAGACGCTTCCACAGCGTGAGAATCCCGATCGGTGGCGGAGGCAGACTTCTGTGCTAATGTAGAAAATATGCTCTTAGCTGAAAGGGGAATTGGAGGGGCGTCTTAAGTAGCTGCCAGGCCAGCGAAGCAAGACCCTTTCCAACAGTAACCGAGTTAGAGCGGTGATCTGGGACAGCTGATATGCCCTCTGATAATTCTCTGCATTACAAGCCATTCTCTCTCCAATTGCTCTCTATCAGTGAGAAAGAGAGGGGACTTTGGTGTTAAACAAAGATGGAAAGGGAGAGCCAAGATCCATTTAAGATGACACAGTCCATTTTAAAGCTGAAGTGTGTGATTGTTTTCTATGTTAAAACACCTATTTCAACTTAATATGCAGAGACAACAATAAAGAAGTCATTTGTTGGTTGATGATTCCCCCCCAACAAGGCAACCCGTTCTCACTCCCAAGGCGTCAAAATCTGAAGCATGGTCAAGTGTCTTCTGCATTACAATGAAGACGCTAAAGGCGTCACTATATCGACATGCAGGCGCTCCATTGATTTCAGTTAGAAAACTTTGGTGCGTTAGACATGGGAATGTTATCATCATGATTATTATATTGGGTTATGATTTTGCCATTATGACATGTTGTCAGCCAGCATAATTTTATTTAGATTTATTTGATTTATGCTATTTAGACATGTCTGAACATGTAACCCAACACCATCCCATCCCTAAACCTACCCGTTTGTGTATTATACACTGCAAAAATGCTCTTCTTATTTAGTTTTTTTTTCTTGTTTCCAGTCCAAATATCTAAATATTCTTAAATCAAGATGCATTTACTAGATAAGTAATACTATACATTATAGTTCTCCTTTTTAATCTGCGCCACATTTTACTTTGTGTCACCATAATTGATCATTCAGCTATTCGTGTAACTGTATTTAAATAGGGGAAACGTGGAGGTGTTTGGTCGCTTCTAACTTGATCTCTGTTTGGTACCTTAGTGAATGAACTGGGCTTAGTGGGCTAAGCTAAATGCTATCAGATCGTCACCGCGCGTCAGAGAGATTAAGAGCACACACTGAGACGAGAGAGGTGTGTGTCAACTCGTCTTAGTTAAGGGAATAACAGTTTAATAGGAAAAAGCGGTGAAGTATCCCTTTAAAACAATTTTCAGTTTTTGCTTGTTTGGGACGGATACAAGAAACAAGATTTCAATCAGAAACTAGATTATTTTTCTCACCCAATTGGCAGATCATTTTGTCTGTTTTAAGCAAAAACACTTCATTTTGATTTGATTTTCAACAAAACAAGAAAAAATATCTCATGCCGTTTTACTCATATAGTAAATGCATCTTGATTTAAGAATTGTTAGATATTAAGCCTGGAACAAGACAAAATTAATAAGTAAGAAGAGTATTTTGCATTGTATAAAATACAGGATATAACAGCCAGATACTACTGCATACACAATTTAAGTATTCTGAGCCCAAACGATTTATTTACATCAAGAAAATTCCCAAAAGCGGTCAGCATCTCCATCCGCCGAAGATCATGCACACATTCATATTTCACAAATTGCTGTTACGTTAGGTCACATTTCATAGGGAAATTTCTCGTGGCCAATCGCGTCATTACGTCAGCTTTGATTGTAAAATGTCATTGACTCTGTGTGTGTGTGTGTGTGTGCGTGCGTGCATGCGTGCGTGCGTGCGTGCGTGCGTGCGTGTGTGTGTGTGTGTGTGTGTGTGTGTGTGTGGTGTGGTGTGGTGTGGTGTGGTGTGGTGTGGTGTGTGTGTGTGTGTGTGTAAACGGTATAAAAACCATTACGCCTATGGAATGTCCCCACATTTCACACACACAAAAAAAAAACGTGTGTGTGTGTGTGTGTGTTCACAGAGCGGCAAGATCATCATTTCAGTGATTAAAACATTAAGATCAACTCTGTTCTTCACATAAAGATATCGTATAACTTCAAAAGACTTGAAACGCAACATGAGTTAATACTGTTATACTGTTTTTGGTCAGTTTTTGCAATAAAAACCTGTGACTGTACTTTTATTTGCCTGTTACGTGTTTTATGTTGCTTAGAAGTGGGTCGGATTTGAGGTAGTTGCTCCAAAATATAAAATGAGGCCATAAAAATCATGTCTGCTTTTACATGCAGAGTAAATGCAAAGAATGAAATGTATTGATGTGATGTATTGGACAAACAACTAAAAATCAATGGAGCACCTGCGCATCGATATAGTGATGCCTCGGGTTCCTTTAGCGTCTTCATTGTGACGTGGAAGGCACTTGACCATGCTTCAGATTTTGACATCTTTTGAGTGAGAATGGTTGAAAGGGTAAAAATGCTGTGTCAAGAAACACTAGATGCCTTTACACTGAACACATAATACGCATACGCACATGCCATCACCTATTCACTAATTCGCATTTTTCCCTTATTATTGAGATGATAACTAGCCTGACGTGGATTCTAGTCAGAATATGAGTCTGAAACTGCTCCATTGGGCTGTGATTATGGGCGTGTTTCAACCGAACCAGGAAAGACCTCAATTGGATAGACTGACAACTAATCAGAGCAACGAAGCGACGCATAACATTAGTTGTCAAATGTCAAAAGAGCTCAACTGCACTGTGTTGCCAAGTCCGCATTTTTTTCCGCAGGTTGTTTTCTATGTCCGTGGGTTGAAGCGACTATTATGTGATATATAGACCCATGAGTGTGAATTTTTGCAGGCAACCTTGCCGAAATAACACATTTTACCCCCCAAACGCCATTTTCCCGGAGAACCCCCCCCAGAAGCTATTGTTTAGGGCTGTAGTTGGCGGGTTTTGTTGTAAAAACTTGGCAACCCTGTCTGCACGTGCGCTGGAATACACGATCTTTGCCGGTGTTGTAAAAATTTTTTTAAATTTGAATGATACACAGAGTACTTACCCAACATGATCATCATTTCAGAGAGAAATAGTGAAGGTGATGCAGATACAAACAAGCTCTCCGTTTAGGATTCGAACAAATATAATCCGAGCCCCTTTGATGACGAGATGATTACGGTACTGTTGATCATCTGTCCGTCATCGTCTAAAGCCCGCCCTGATGATCTCATTGACCGAACAGTTTCTGCACTTGCACTTTGAAACCTGTTTTCAAAAGTTTGTATTTTCAGGCCCTCAAAACACTGATGTTGTGTAAATGAACAGCTAAAAAAAAAACTAAAGAAGTTAAAAACAGTGTTGTGTAAATGGCCCCTAAATAACAGCCCTTAATATGATCCTAAGAAAAAAAGCCCTAATAATTGTATTAATAATTGTATATATATAACTACCCTTAACCGTGTTAAATCTATTGCTTTGTTCACATCATGCGTTGTTCTCACGTATTTCATTTTTTTAATCTAATTGTTGCATATCCAATTGCAATCTGACTATCCAAACAGCAAAAAAATTTAATTTTTTTTTTTAAAAAAACATGGCCATTGATTTTTACAATTCAATGCAAACCTCATTCACGGACAGTGTGAAATCCACTTCAAATCTGATTCCAAGAGTTGCATTTCATACAGACCAATCAGAATTCAAGTGTTTTATTGTGACTGTATAATTATGAACACAAAAGCAGGCGGTGGTGGGAACAGAGGACACATTTCCTGCTCAAGCAACATTTATATTTGTCATAAAAGGACTTCTCTGCACCCAAACACACAGATAAGATTTGATAGCACATAATATTGTGCACAAACAGCCGGTTTGCAAAAATCACAACGCATCAGCTTTTCACTTCCTGTCACCTGCAGACATTTCCCCTTGCCTTTCATTCTGGAGGAAGGAAGGATTTTTACCTCTTGCCCTGAGCAGACAAAAGCTACTACATTTATCTCTCAGCTGAAAAATCCTCAATCTTTTAGTGCGTCATCACCCAGATTATTTCTCCTTCTCATTTAATTTGATTGAAAGTATTGGCGGCTGATGTTCTGAGGTGATTTACTTCTTACTCCTAACCCCAATCTACTTTTTCTGTCAGCTGTTATTGGCTGAAGCCCACCGAAGCCCATGTGATTGATTCGTGCACTAGCCTACCAGTTCTCTCTCCTCTCAATGGCCAGAGATTTCCCCAGAGGCAGCTTCCGGCTCTTCGGCTGGCCGCTTGAATATCCCTCATTGCTGTAATTGAAACAGGTTTTCTTGGCTTGCCTCCATTAAATCATGTCTGAGTGAATTCCTTTGTTCTTTGATCCCTGCAATTAGCTCCGGTACTTCATGTCCTGTCAGGAGCTGGAGAATTATTTGATGTCTCACTCTGCCTTCGCCCACTTCTCTATCGCTCTTGCGGGCGGTTTGGCCATCGCTTTGGCCCTCTTTTTGCTTTCACCGTTCACTCTATGTCTCGAAAGGTAATAGGAAAGAAAGGAAACATGGCCTCATTTTCCGGGCAGGACGATTGAAAGAAATATCATCTTCGCCGTGAGTGCCAGTGACTGAGGTAGAAATGGATGGGATCCAGTATCAATCACAGGCCACGTTTGAGGGGTGAGAATGGCCATCATCGGTGTTATATAATGCAGCGCTGCACACTGATGAGGGTGAAGAGTGTAGTGCAGAATATACAGCAGGAACATGAGGGCTTGAAGGGGATATAACAGTGTCTAGAAGAAGAAAGACATTTTAAAATCTGAGATATAAGGTCTTTGTATTCATGTTGGGTTTAAAATATATATTTATAGTTATTAGTTGGCTAGTGCACGAATCAATATATTTTATATTATATTAGATAGATAGATACAACACACACAACCTTGAGGCGGATGGGCTACAACAGCAGAAGACCCCACCGGGTACCACTCATCTCCACTACAAATAGGAAAAAGAGTCTACCATTTGCCACCAAATTTGGACAAATGAAGACTGGAAAAATGTTGCCTGGTCTGATGAGTCTCATTTCTGTTGAGACATTCAGATGGTAGAGTCAGAATTTGGCGTAAACAGAATGAGAACATGGATCCATCATGCCTTGTTACCACTGTGCAGGCTGGTGGTGGTGGTGTAATGGTGTGGGGGATGTTTTCTTGGCACACTTTAGGCCCCTTAGTGCCAAATGGGCATCGTTTGAACGCCACGGCCTACCTGAGCATTGTTTCTGACCATGTCCATCCCTTATGACCACCATGTGCCCATCCTCTGATGGCTACTTCCAGCAGGATAATGCACCATGTCACAAAGCTCCAATCATTTCAGATTGGTTTCTTGAACATGACAATGAGTTGACTGTACTAAAATGGCCGCCACAGTCACCAGATCTCAACCCAATAGAGCATCTTTGGGATGTGGTGGAACGGGAGCTTCGTGCCCTGGATGTGCATCCCACAAATCTCCATCAACTGCAAGATGCTCTCCTATCAATATGGGCCAACATTTCTAAAGAATGCTTTCTGCACCTTGTTGAATCAATGAATATGATGAATGTCGAATCAATGAATATATTCAAATTATAATAAGGAACAAAACTATAACTTCTTTGGAAGACATTAGTATTTACATTTTTTCTTAAAATTTTATTTCGCTTTTTATTAATCAGATTATGCCAAACTTTATAATAAGGCTATCTTTTCAACAGATTCATTCTTTTAATAATCCTTTTTTTGCTTTATTTTACGACCTTATGCCTCAAAACACAAATAAAAAATGTATTTTAAAATGACTTTAAAAACAAACATACATGCTCAGCAGAAGAAGCGTATTCAATTCACCGTATTTATATGTTGCATTTTTAATGCACTTTTAAATAAATGAGCAGACGAGCGTCACGTCATTGACCCGTGCGCCTCAGATCTGCTGGCTGGCAGACATCAAGAAGACAATGTAATCTCCAGGAGAAGAAGAAGACGAGGGGAGAGAGCTTGCGGAAATGTCTCCTGCACAGCTGTGGCGGGCCGGCGCGCGGCCAAGCCAAATATGCAGACCTGCCAAAGTGAATTACGCCCATGAAGCGGAGGATTGTCTTTGCTAGTCCCACTAGTTACTTGGTCAAAGCATAATTGATTTGAGGCGGGAGAACCTGATTGTTTCGAAAAACACTCAACCACATATCCAGAATGAATCATAAATTCAGCGTTTCATGCACTGTAAAAAAATATTTAAAAAATAAGTTACCTGGTTGCCTTAAAATTTTGAGTTCATTGAAATTAAACATTTGGCTAACACCTTAGTATGGGAAATACATATTCACTATTAACTACTTTTGCCTCAATAAAATTTACTAAAATGTGCTGCTTATTAATAGTTAGTAAGATAGTTTTTGTAGCATTTAAGTTTAGGTATTGGGTCGGATTAAGGGATGTAGAATATGGTCATGCACAATAAGGCATGAATATGTGCTTTATAAGTGCTAATAAACAGACAATATCCCAGTAATATGCATGATAATAAGCAACTAGTTAATAGTTAATAACTGAAGCTTAAAATAAAGTGTTACCAACATTTTAGTTAATACAATGAACATTAAAAAAAAGACCTTTATTGAAATATTATTAAAAGTTTTTGTAAGCATATTGGGTAATTATGTGTGTTTTATTTGTGATGACGCAGTGAAACATGCCAAATTGTGCAATTTTCATGACTTTTTTTATGTGGTTCAGATATATAATAATATTTAGAGTTTCTATTTATTAAACTAATTTCCTTCATTGTATCAACTCAAATTTTTTATTTCAATAAATTCACAATTTTAAGGAAACCAGGTTACTTATTTTTTAAGTTAAACCAACAATTTTTTTTTTTACAGTGTGTGGTAATGTGTCCCGATTCTCCCGCATTCAGCAGGAGCGGTGTAAGGATAGTGACTGAAACAAAAAAAAATGACACGTTTCTTAATGGAAGTTATCTTGATGAATATCTCGCCGGAGCTCAGAGACTTCCAGCGCATTCTGAGACGCATCTCTTCTGATCTATGGGCGTTTTCTGAGGCGACGCTGCCAGAAGCGTCCGCTGGCGGACAGGCCAATCGCTCTGAGGAAGCACCGCATCTGACAAACCCTGCTGACTTATCTCTGCTATGGCTCTTCCCCTCCCTTCAAAACACTGGAGATGGATTTTCTGTTTTTAAGAGCTGTGGTCACAGTAAGGCAATACTCTCAGGCACGCAGATCCTAGCCGCCAGTCACGTCTGCCCTTCTCGCAAATGCCGTTCATCTTTCGAGACCCTGCTGGAAAACTGAACGCGGCCAATTAAAGAGAACACAGGGAGGAGATCGCAAAACCTCATCAAACAAGGGCTGTTCAAAGTCGGGTATTAAAATGTAAAAGAACAGAGGGAGGTGGGGATGAAAGGAGAGCGAGAAACAACAACAACAACAATGAGAAAAAAAGGCAGATATTTGTTCCCATAAACGCAGAGCCGTCTTCGGACCGGCTGGTCACGGACGAAGCTATTCCCAGCTAATGTCTTTCACAGCACGCTTCTCGCTGGCCCGTTTGAACCTGCATTGTTATGGGCTGGCAGGCCACAGGCTTCATGAGAAGGCAGGGGAACCCTGGGCCGACTGATGTCTCTGTGGTCAGCCTGTCTGACCGTCAAGTCCTCTTTTTTTAGATTTAGGAGCGGGCTGACTCAAACTTGGCGCGCATCGGAAACCCACAACTTTCCAGCCTAGAGCGACAGAACTGACCACTACAACGTTTGCTCGGTCGCAGCAGAGCCAGTGGTAGCCGTTCGGTGACCGAATGCTGTTTTCGACACTGTGTCGCTGTTGTAATAATTACAGTATGCCAGTTTGTTCGGGCTTGGAAGATGATAAAGTTATAAAAGGGATGAAATTGTTTTATTCATTTTCTGTTGTTGTCGGAGTCACTCGACCGGCACGCACTGTGTACGCTCGCTCATCTTGCAAAAAAAGGTCCAAGAACACAAGCCACAATACTCTGAAAAATACTCAATGAAATACAATACAAAAGTACACTATTTGTCCACAATGACCTTCACAAGCCTGCTTCATTCCTCACAACACGTAGCAACACAGCCTAAAACGTGAGAAAAATAATGTGGTAGAAATTCAACTTTGAAGCGTGTTTCTTATTAACACATCTACATTGTCTTTTAATAACCACCATATTGTCATATTTATTGTCATTAAATTCCCGACCTCGGTCATTTTCACCACATCTCAAGGCTTTCCAATAAAATGGCTGACTTGAGCCGCGTTTCCACCGCAGGAACTTTACCCAGGAACTTTGGGTGGTACTCGGTGTGTTTAGACCGCAGGAACCAGGGTCTAAATGAAGTTCCGGGTAAAATTCCCCCTCCAAACGGCCCTGCTCGCGAGGTAGTACTTTTTCAAAGTTCAGGAACTTTCGAGGGCGGGACTTAGGCGCTGAACATGCTGATTGGTTTAGCATTTTATTTCAACCGGCATTTTTAAAAGTCTTTTGCGAGGTTCGTTCTGCGTTCAGTAAATATCAGTCTTGCTCTCTGTCTGATGGCGCGCATTCGTCTCAGCCATCTCACGTTCAATGTCCGTAATAGCTGATAATAATATACATTGTCATTTTAAATCTATCTTTACAAGCTTTCTGAATATGCTAGTGCTGCTGAATCTGCATATTAGTGCTCTTTTCTGTCGTTGTTAATTACCTCTTTAGTAAACCTATACATAACCAGCAAAAGCAGCACAGCTTGAATCTCTTCAATACTCGTTATTCATTTTTTTACAGTCTATTTTTCACCATGTAAACGACCTGACCGATTACTTTTAAGTGTGCGTCCTTACATGACGTGACAGCGCGCCGCGCTTATGTTGACAAGAGAGGAAAGTTCATTTTTCTGAGGGGTAAACTTTTTATTTCGTAGGTTATGAAGATAATGTTGGAATAATTACACAGCGAATATTGCCCCAGGCAGTTTTTACTTTAACTGCGCCTGACAGAAAAATAATATATATTAAATATAATGTAATAATTAAATAATAAATAATGCTGTATTAGTCCTGGTGGCCGTTAAGAGTTGCTCTGGCTACAGTTAACACATTCAGCTGCTGGAGAAAACAGCGTTGACATTTTTGATGCGGCAGACAAACTGCATACCACAAAATGATTGCGATTGAAAGTCATCACATAAACACCAGATCGGTTTAGATAACGTCTCATGTAAACAGTCCACTAAATCTTTCAATCGGAATGACAAAAAAAGTGTGCTTGTAAACGTGGCTAGTGTCACGCAAAAATTATTACTGTCCGTCACTGACTTGGAGGAGCAGTCGCGCGCAGTCCTACATCACCGGACTAATCTGCCTAATCTCATGAAAACCCAAAATTCCTATCTCAAAAAATTAGCATATTTCATCCGACCAATAAAAGAAAAGTGTTTTTAATACAAAAAAAGTCAACCTTCAAATAATTGTGTTCAGTTATGTACTCAATACTTGGTCGGGAATCCTCTTGCAGAAATGACGCTTCAGTGCGGCGTGGCATGGAGGCGATCAGCCTGTGGCGCTGCTGAGGTGTTCTGGAGGCCCAGGATGCTTCGATAGCGGCCTTAAGCTCATCCAGAGTGTTGGGTCTTGCGTCTCTCAACTTTCTCTTCACAATATCCCACAGATTCTCTATGGGGTTCAGGTCAGGAGAGTTGAGCACAGTAATACCATGGTCAGTAAGCCATTTACCAGTGGTTTTGGCACTGTGAGCAGGTGCCAGGTCGTGCTGAAAAACCAAATCTTCATCTCCATAAAGCTTTTCAGCAGATGGAAGCATGAAGTGCTCCAAAATCTCCTGATAGCGAGCGGCATTGACCCTGCCCTTGATAAAACACAGTGGACCAACACCAGCAGCTGACATGGCACCCCAGACCATCACTGACTGTGGGGACTTGACACTGGACTTCAGGCATTTTGGCATTTCCTTCTCCCCAGTCTTCCTCCAGACTCTGGCACCTTGATTTCCGAATGACATGCAAAATTTGCTTTCATCCGAAAAAAGTACTTTGGACCGCTGAGCATCAGTCCAGTGCTGCTTCTCTGTAGCCCAAAAGTGTCTTGACCTGGGGAATGCGGCACCTGTAGCCCATTTCCTGCTCACGCCTGTGCACGGCGGCTCTGGATGTTTCTCCTCCAGACTCAGTCCACTGCTTCTGCAGGTCCCCCAAGGTCTGGAATCGGTCCTTCTCCACAATCTTAGAGTTAATTAGTTGATTCAGATGATTAGGTTAATAGCACGTTTAGAGAACCTTTTAATGATATGCAAATTTTTTGAGACAGGAATTTTGGGTTTTCATGAGCTGTGTGCCAAAATCATCAGTATTAAAACAATAAAAGACCTGAAATATTTCTGTTGGTGTGCAATGAATCTAAAATATATGAAAGTTAAAAAAATGTATCATTACATTATGGAAAATAATGAACTTTTATCACAATATGCAAATTTTTGAGAAGGACCTGTAAATAAAAGTTATTTTTGATTAATAATTATAATTTGTTACATTTATATAGCGCTTTTCTAGGCACTCAAAGCGCTTTACATGGAAGGGGGGAATCTCCTCAACCACCACCAATGTGCAGCACCCACCTGGATGATGCGACGGCAGCCATATTGCGCCAGAACGCTCACCACACACCAGCTGATTGGTGGAGAGGAGACCGAGTGATGAAGCCAATCAGGATATGGGGATTATTAGGAGGCCATGATGGACAGCAGCCAATGGGCAAATTTGGCCAGGATCCCTGGGTTACACCCCTACTCTTTATCGAAGGACATCCTGGGATTTTTAACGACCACAGAGAGTCAGGACCTCGGTTTAACGTCTCATCCGAAAGACGGTGCTCTTTGTCAGTACAGTGTCCTCGTCACTATACTGGGATGTTAGGACCCACACAGACCACAGGGTGAGCGCCCCCTGCTGGCCTCACTAAATCATTAATTGAACTTATTTATTAAATTTAAGTTTACCCTACTTAAACCAATTAATTTTTTTAAGTATTAGGGTTTACAGTGATAAGCAGGAATTTTATTTTGTACTCATACATTTTAATTTTGCTTAAATTGACATATTTGAGTAAGCCAATTCATACATTTAAAACAACTTAAAAAGATCATGTAATTTCAACTTAAATATTTTAGAATATCGGAAACAATAAATGCTAACTTGCTAATTGGTAATGCAATGCTTTGATAGCATTAGCATAGCAAAGCACTTGCTGAATGAGGACAGCAATATAAAACATTTAACATGTATCTGCTCTCAAACTAAGCTCTTGCTCCACTCGTCACCAAAAAAAAAAAAAAAAAAAAAAAAAAAAACATAACTGATATTCTTCTAGACTAACATAAAACAGCATTAAATCACCCACTTAAAGGGGTACTTCAGCTCTGGGAAGATGAATCTGTATTTAAACTGGGTCATTAATGTAGTAGAAATGTGAAATTATTTTTGAATTTGGTGCTTTCTAGACTGAGAAAAGACAGAAAATGTATTTTTGTCTCATGGGGATGAAAGACTACAATTCCCAGAATGCTTTGCTGCCCTGTGAGGACACTCCCAAAGCCACTGCTACTGGATTACTGTGACTGAGTTGGAGAAGACACTACAATTAAAAACTGAACGTGTGTGTTCAATATAATGAGTGAGTCGCCGCGCGAGTATCACAGCACTGAGCACTAACTGCAGGAGTGAGATAAATGAGCTGATGAGCTCTCGTGATGAGCGCTGAGGTTATCGCGACTACACTCGCGGCATACATTCACAATGCGAGTTCAGTCTGCCATGTTTCAGTTCATGCCTTTGCAAAATTAACTTTCATAGAAATTAATTTGAGAAGTTAAAAGACTTACATTATAGCTCCGTTTAAATGAGTGCCTGTAGCTGAGCTGAGCTCTGAGTGTGATCTCCATCCCTCATGCGCGGGTTCAAAACATGCGGAAATGGCTCCCTCTGCTGGCTGTAGTCTTTACCCTTTGAGCAAACATTCCTAAGGTGACGCAAATATCGTCAATTTGCATCATAGGAGGAATTTTTCCAGAAATAAAATGCATAAATCTCTCGTCTCAGGGGGATATGAGGAGGAGCACGATCATTTGAATATACTCCAGGGTTTCTACTGATACAAGGCCATATGCTAATCGCTGAAGTAACCCTTTAACGTTAATCGTGCACAAAATCATTATCTAACACTTAATGTTGTACTCTCCCTTTTAAGTGTCATTGCCATGCATTGTAGGAAATAGAAATCCCAGCCCAGTTTCTGCTAAATTTAAGTTTGTCTTCATTAAGTTCATTAAACTCAAAACAATAAAACAAATCAGATTTCTTTATGTGTCCGTTTTGAGAATACATTTCTAAATACATTTGATTGAACCTTTTTTTTTATTTGAGTTGGCTCTACTTAAACCAATTGCTTATTTTGAACGACCGTGTATGCTAGTACACTCAACAACAAACGAACTTAATAAAATTAAGGAAAACTTTTCCTAGAAATTTAATTACATTTTTTCCAACAAAATCTAATTAGTTTGAAATTATTTGTTTCAATCTTGTTGTATGAACTTAAATTAAGTCGGATAAATACAGCTCTGGAAAAATTAAGAGACCACTTTACATTGATTTCTCAATGTTAATTGGTGTCTTATTTTTTTCCAGAGCTGTATGTAGACTGTGGGAACTGTGTCAAACAAATTAATTGTATTTAGTTCTATAAAAACGAATAGTCAGCACAACACGTGTTCACATGCTAAGTGTACCATTTGTAGCATTCAAGTAATGATCAATTAAAAACTTCTCACTCACATTTACTAAACATTTACAAAACTAACATTTACTCTCCTGATCCATCCCTATGCAAAGCATGCTGGGAACTAGAAATACACTGCTCAGTTTCAGTCAGAAAGGATTCATGTTGTCCCAACACAAATGGTTTGGGTCAACTTAACATTTAGCAAAAAGCATTTCATTTAACGCAATAAAATTGAGTGCAAATGTCAATTAAGTAAAAAAGTAAAGATTTGTGTTTGTTTTCATTTATTTTATTTAAAATAAACTGAGCAAACAACTTAAATCATATTTGTAAGCTAACTAAAAAAACATTAAGAATGAGAAACGCTTGATTTCAAAACAATTATACAATGTAAAAAAATTATTTAGGAAAAAAGTTACCTGGTTACCTTAAAATTCTAAGTTTATACAATGAACATTTTTTGAGTTTCGACAACCTTTATTAAAATATTATTAAAAGTTTTTGTAAGCATATTGGGTAATTGTGTGTTTTATTTCTGATGACGCAGTGAAACATGCCAAATACTGCTATTTTCATGATTTATCAAATTTTTTATGTGGTTCAGATACAATAATATTTTGAGTTTCTATTTATTAAACAAATTTCCTTCATTGTATCAACTCCAATTTTTAATTTCAATAAACTCAAAATTTTAAGGCAACCAAGTTACTTACTTTTTTAAGTTAAACCAACAAAAAACAACCAATGTTTTTTACAGTGTAGCTTTAGTTATTTAACATTATACTATGAGCCTTGTAATTTAAAAGACATGCTCATTATAACACATTTTAAACGATATAAATCACCACAGGATTTTACAGGAATTATAATCACTGTTTAAAAAAATCCCTTTAAAAATGGCAGCTGTGCTTGCTAGAAGTTTACCACAAAAAATACAATAGAAACATTTCAGGTAATTTACAATTAATAACCTTATTTCATTAACTGAAATAATGTTAAATGACCAACCTATTGAAATTGGAGGACAACACTAATATAGAGAAGTGTCATTCACACAAACACTAAACACCATCATGGTAACACATGACATTTTAAACATGCAATATACATTTAATTTATATTTAATGTTATATTTAATAACATTAAATATAACAAAACCCCAATGTACTCAAGTGATTAGAACAAACTAAGAAGAAACAGTTATTTCAACAAAAATACATCAAATTTTAAGGTTGCCCATTTATGGGTTTTCACTGCAAATTACGCAATGAAGTGAAAAAAAAACGTCAATTTAACAGTATTTTACTGTAAAATTAGATTAACTGTAAGGTTAGATCTATTACTCTATTACTATTATTCACCGTATAGAGTAGAGAAACTTTCTTAACCCGTAAACTGTTTTTAATTGTAGTACAGTCTTTTACTCTTAAAATCACGGTCATTTTCTACCCTTTAAAAGTCTGTTGAACCAATGGGATCACTCGGGGTCCCAAAGGAGACATGATTCCTGGGGGACTCGATTTCTCACCAGAGCAACCTTTCTCTATTTACAGATATGACGAGACATTTGAGACGGATTTGACACAAAATATAAACACGACAAAAACACGTTTTGGAAGAGGGATTGATGGTGAATTGGCTAAATTTTGTTCTTTTTTAAAAGTTAAACAGTGCACCTTAAGCAGGTTAAGAAGTTTTATGTGGATTTTTTTTATCCTCTCACGTCCTTGATTAGCAAGACTTCTCTGGGCTTGTTTGGCAAACCAGCCTCCAGTGAGATGGATTATGAATCGCTCTGATCTACATTCAGCGTGTAAAGAAGGAGCGCTCAGGTCTGGTCACCAGTAAAGAGTAATGAACTGCACATACCGGAGGAGCACAGGCCGCCCCAGGGATGCGTTCACGGAGGGATGGCTCGCAGAAAAAGCCCATGACAGCGTTTCACTGAGGAAAATATGCTTGTTGATTGCAAAATAATCCAGAGCAGATGAAGCGGCAAATTTTCAACTCCTTTAACATTTATCAAACACACAGCAATGCATCTTGAGCCTTCCTCCTGTCTCTCTCTCTCTCACACACACACACACACACACACACACACACACACACACACACACACACACACACACACACACGCACACACACGCACACACACACTCCGCTCCGTCAGAGGGATTCACCTGCATTTGTTAGAAGTAAGCTGCATTTTAAACATTTTGTTCGATGCATTGCCTTCGGATGCACCAAAATGACTGGAACACTGGTTTCCAAACTTTTTGGTGCCACCGACCCCTCAAATGTGACCATCCCATTGGAAGAGACCTTCCTAAAATATAAAGGCATTTCTATATACTGCTGTTGAAAAGTTAGGATGCAAAAATGAATCAAAACTGCAATTTCACAAAGAAATTCACAATGTTACAAAATATTTTATTTTAAACAAACGCTGTTCTTTTGAACTTTCGTTGGCCTTTGCCCCCTCCTGAAGTTTACGTTTCTGTATATCTTTTTCTTTTGATTTAATAAATACTTTTCTTGAGCTCATTGGTTTTGGATGTGTGTTACTGGTAGCCTGACAAGCCAGACCCACATCAAGATGTTTGGTCTGGAAACTCACCATTGACGGCTCAATCTGAGGGGCAGATAAACGGTCGTCTTTCAAACTCCCTCTGCTCGCAATAGGATAGCGCTACAACCAACCAGAGCAATGAAGGTGAAGCAGAGCTAGCTGACTGGTTAAACATTCGCCGTATCCGGTTGGCTAAACTCAGAACACATCTTCCCTTTTTAAGAATGACTTCAGTGCCGCTCTTTGTTCTTTTCTCAGAGAAAAGCTTAACTCCAAGTCTTCCAGAGTCGCGGTCAAAGCTGATTCGAAAGACCGCCGTTCGCCAGTTTCTGTGTTTACTAGAAGCACGCAAGCGCAACTCGGCCGTCGTCATTATGGCCCCGCCCACCAACTCTATACACTATGTGATTGGGCCATCCAGATTTTGAGGAATACAGCTCAGAAGGGTATTGAGAGTTCCTAGACACTTGCGGGCAAATTAAATTTGCTGCCGCTAGGGTGCGTCTAGATTTCTAGGCTATGTTACTGGGGCTGGAGACAAGAAGTTCCTGTGCTCTCTCTCTCCAAAACTTTGTTACCGCTATGCCTATAGCCCTTGATTAAAAGAAAGAAAGGCTAGCATGTAACAATATTCATCCAAAAATCCAGCACAACTGTTTTCAATATTAATAACTATAAATGTTTTATCAGCCTATTAGAATGATTTCTGAAGGATCATGTGACAGTAAAGTCATGAGGAATAAATTACATCTTACAATATATTGGAAATAAAAGTTACAATTTTATAATATCTCATATTAGCACAGTTTTACAGTATTTGTATCAAATAAATGCAACCTTTGGTAAGCACATACAGTATTATGTATACTGTATGTATACACACACACACACACACACACACACACACACACACACACACACACACACACACACACACACACACACAAATAAACTTATTCCGTGCTGAACATATTTTTGTTTGCCAAGGCATAAAGGATAAAAGGCATCAATAAAAAAAAATTAACTGTTCAATCGAAAATAGTAATATTTCACTTCTTTATAAACTAATATTTTACAAAGAAGTTATACTTTTGTTGCTTATTTAGTTCATGTATGGTATACATTATATATATATAATCACAATTAATCTCATGATAAGTCTTTAGAAAGAAGAATGAAGAAGAAATATATAAAATATACTTCCATATATTATGAGCATTAATATTATGACTACAAAATAAAATAATTGTTTCCATAATACAAAAATAACTATCTTTTATTTTGTCATTCTACTAAATTAAATTGTTACAATTGTAAATTATTATTATTATTATTATTATTATTATTATTATTATTATTATTATTATTATTATTATTATTATTCACAAATTATATGGAATTTTTCTTACTATTAAAAGCAAGTGGTCAACAGAATAAAATAATTACAATTAATCTCATGATTAGTCTTTAGAATGAAGAAGTAATATCAAATATATTTCCATACATAAAACTTTTTACTGTGTAATAAAAATGTTAAAAGGCATATTATAATGCATATTATAACACAATAAATAATAAATTAAAAATTCCATAATAAATGAACTCTCTTTTATGCTGACCTTCTACTAAATTAAATTAAATAAGCATATTATTATTATTATTCACAAAAGTATATGCAATGTTTCTAACTATTTAAAGCAAGTGGTCAATAGAATAAAATAATTACAATTAATCTCATGATCAGTCTTTAGAAAGAAGAATGAAGAAGTAATATCAAACTTGATGAAAATGAACGAAAATATTTTGCATTTAAATCTTTAATATATGTTTTTAAATTTCATGCCATTTTAAGGGCTGGTTTTAACTTTGACCAATCCAACACCTAATGTAATGAATAATGCACTCCCTGTACATAATGTATTTCTCTATTGTACAACCCAGACAAACTGTCATAGCGTAACGACCATCGGTCGAAACATGGCATGCTTGAAGTCATTCCTCCCCAAATCAGGTTCATGCCATCTGTTATCAGTTCAACAAGCAGGGGATCAATAGCCCGAGCTAAACACTCTGAACTTCAATGACTGTGGACTCAAATAAATGAATGAATCAATAGCAAACAAGATATTGATCTACCATAAGCTTATGATTCATTCCAAATCCAGTCGTGTTCGAATGGGTAATGAATTAACACAGCAAACGCTAACCTGTCACGAGTAAGCAATCTGACTCATAAACCTGGATCAAGACAACCTTGTATCAATGAACAAGCTCAAAAGATAATCAGAAATGTAAGAGGATTTTCCCCCGCAGCCATGCATCGCAGCGCATTATATTTTTATGAATACATACATAAGCATTTCCACACAGAAAACATAACAGTGAATAAAGTATCAGAGACAAGAGAGACTTGAGGAACTGTGATGATTTCATTTATACATTTTGATGTGCTAACGTAATCAGGGTATTTTATATGCCAGACATCAGTCCGAGATGGAAAGCCGTTGAGGGAAGTACAACTTATATATGATTCATATAGATTTTGACGCCATTAGAGATCATTTCCGCTCACATAACGCTTGCACGGGTAATTTTTTCCCTACCCATGTTGATCTATTTTGGTTCTTAAATGCTAAAAGCTTCTTGGGAAGCCAAAATGACCCTTTAGTCACAACACCGTGATTGGGTTTTATTCTGCTGGGGCACTTAAGAACAACATACAGATCTCAACTCTCGCTTACTAAAGGTTATTTCCCATACTTTTGCCCCAATTATGCTTTTTTTTAAAGATAATACCATGCATGTAGTGTGTAATATAGCGGATTATGAATGTAAAAGGTCTGCAAAGTTTCACAGATCAAAGTGCCGATAAATGTAGATTTTGTCTCCTAAAAGAAAGAAGCGATTCTGAACTGAAACGAGTCGTCAGTATAATTCCAGTCTCACTTCCTGAACGTAGGTTTGTAACTCATTTGCATAATGTCCACCCTATGCTTTTGTAACCCCTTCTGTTCAGACCGGGACTCAAACCCGGGTCCGCCGGCATGAGAGCCGGACGCTCTAACAAGGAGGCTAAAGGCTGCAACCTCTAGCGTCAGTCACTAGAGCGTCTCTTGAGGTCTGAGGAGTGAGGTTTACTTGCACAGCAACTACTACTAGCTGGACTCTGTTACACTTTTCACTGGCCGTTGGCGAACAATGTCGACTTTACCCTGCCCTCAAAAAACTTGTAGCTGAGACTGCACTGTGTAAAATAAAAAGTTCAGTTAACTATTGCAACCGACAGCAAAAACATATTGGAGTTTATTCAACTTCAGAGGTCCGAAAGTTGTGCCAACTCATAAATGAAGAGATAAACTGATGATTCACTCACCCTCATCTCATCCAAGAGGTTCATGTCTTTCTTTCTTCAGTCGAAGAGAAAACTTTTTTTGTGGAAAACATTCCAGGATTTTTCTCCACATAATGGACTTCAATGGGAACCAACGGTTGAAGGTCCAAATCAATGCAGTTTCAGAGGAAGGGCTTCAGAGACTCTGACCGATCCCAGACCAGGAATAGTGTCTTATATAGACGAACCGTCAGACATTTTCAAAAAAACAATATAAAACATTTATATACTTTTTTAACCACAAATGCACAACTTCGGTGTTGTTCTTTTTCACGACGTACAACGCTGTCACGTCGGAAAGGTCACATGACGTCGGTGGAGGTACAGAACGAACATGGAAAGACTAAATCAAACGCCCTTTACAAAAATAAAGGTAAAACAGTTTATTTATGTTGTTTATTAACAGTATATAGCTATGTTGTCATGTCTGTTTGTGTTTGGACTTTCTGTTTTCTGATTTCGTCCATGTCCTCACTTGTTCAGTGTCCCGCAACTCCTTTGTTAGCAAGGTTACCACCATAATGAGTTCATTCTGTTCAGCTGTTTGCTCGTTACCTTGTTCGTGGTCCTAAATTCTTCCTTTTCAGTCACTCCTTGTCCATTCACAGGGCCTCATTCAAGGGTTAGTTCACCTAAAAATGTGAACCCTGTCATTAATTCCTCTCCCTAATGTGGTTGGACAGCCGTCAGACCTCCATTCATCTTCACACACAGATGAAGATATTAGTGTTGAAATTCGATGGCTCAGAAAGGCCTTCATTGACACCAATGTCATTTCCTCTCTCAAGACCCATAAAGGCACTAAAGACGTCGTTACAAAGCCCATCTCACTACAGCGGCTCTAAAAAAAAAAAAAAACTAAATAATGACTTATATAGTAATGGGCCGATTTTAAAACAAAGATTTGAACGGTTATGAATCAGTGAATTGATTCATGATTTGGATCATGACTCACGATCCGAATCATGAATCAATTCTCTGATTCATAACCGTTTGAAGCTTATTTATTTTCAAACCTTTTTTTTTATTTTATTTTTTACCTGGGAAGCATTTAAACCTAGTGAGGAGACTCCAGAACTGCCGCAAGCTTGATCAACATGGTCAAAGCACGCTGGGTAATCACCCAAACCAGTACTACAGTCTTTTTTTCCGTATTTTTCCATATTCAAAAAGAAACTTGAGGAAAAAGTGCAACACAAGTAGTAAGTGGCATTAAAAGTGCTGCACTACGAAGTTTTAAAGTAGGCCAGAAAAGTACAAGCTGCTTTTCAGGTCATAGATAAATAAAATATGATTTGATGTATTTAATAAAATATACTTTTTTTCTTTTTTTTTCAAATACAAAAACAGTGAGGGCATGAAACGTTATATTTACTGTCTGTTGGGGAAGATTATGTGTTTGTAATATACATTAATATAAATGTACTTTTCGAGCTCCATCAGATCATTTTATACCTCTTTTAAAATATCAAAAAGTCCTTTGTCCATCCATCAAAGGTTCTTCATGCTGCTTTGAGTCGTACACTGGGTTTGTTATATTTACAGATAAACATAATTTCATCCTTTGAGCTAAATGGCTCCTTTTCATCTTCAAATGTATGTTTGAGAGCTGACGCTGATGAACGGTTTCGCAGGGCATTTGTAACTCACAGACGGAGTGAGGCTGGGGCCTCTTCAGACGAAATTCACAAGCTGTCATTAACTTCATCCATCTCTGCCCATTCGCTGCGACCCACCAGAGCAAGCAGTCACGACAACAATGCCAATGTGGCTTTCCCATAAAATGACATAAAACAGGGGAAAAGCGAGAGAGGGAAAGAAGAGAGAAAAGCGGGCCTCGAATTACAGGCCCCGAGCAAAACTGATTGTGCTCAGATCTAAAGGGAGCTTGAGGCCAAACTTCATCTTTAACTTATTATGTATCCAAGAGGAAAACCACATCTCAGAATGCCAATGTTGGGCTCTGACATTTGCTTCTGTCTTTATTTACATTCTAGCTTTGACGAAGAGAAAGAAATATTTTGCAAGCAATCCACTTTCCCACATACAGTTTAGACGTAAAAAGCAGAGGACATGGAATCCAGAAAATCAATAACAACAATTTACAAAACAGCAATTTTAAGGAGACTCTGTGGCATTTGCTTTGAGCACAGCATCATAACTGATTCATTTTTTTATATCTTGATCAATAGAGTTGGCTGTGGATAATGCATCTTAAATCCAAGGGCAACTTCTGAGAGCTCGAAGCCTAAACGGTTAGCATTCAGACGGTGTAACTTAAAACTATGGCATTTCCCTCATGCAAAATAATCCAATTTCCAAGCATTCTCCTCTCATAAGTGTTAATAGGTCCCGCTTGGATGTAATTGCAAGGCAATGGCGATCCACTTGGAGTATGAGAGTTACTGCCGGTTATTTGATTACAGCTTTCAAATATGAATCAAGGCCATTTACCTATTCAGCACCTAATGTGGAAGCGGCGCTTCATTCAAAGCAAAACAAAGAGCACCGCAGAGTTCATCCTCTTGTGTAATGAACAGACACACTCCATCCTGTGAGGGAGTCATTTAACCTCTGCCCAGTGAAACTCTATGGACCAAAATGATCATGCATGTATTTCGCATCATCTATTACGAGGTAAAACAGTGCACCATTTTGTAATCTAACCAACGGCAAATGAGCTCTCGCTGAAGCTCATGAGGTCATTTTGACTCCTGAATAGCGCAGATTTATTCCTTCTTTCCATCACAGCTAGCCTGAGTAGAGATGGATTAACCCACGCGTTGGAAAGTGTGAAGTCATTAGGAAATGCTCAGTTTTCTCTGCTAATGACTGGAGGAGTAAAGCCCAGCGGTTTCGAGCTCACACAAGGACCCGTTTCTCTCAGACTCGGGCTGCCCGTGCCAAACAAAACAGCCTTGCTTTCTGAGGCGAGACGGGCTGAGCGCCCTCAGGTCCGTCCCGCAGAATGATTTGGAGTGGGGAGTGTAATTGTGTCAGAATTTTTAGGCCTCATATTATGCGAATTGTCAGTAAGAGCCGCCATTTTGACTGCTGAGGACACATGGTCATCGGATCCCATGGACTTCCATTAAAGGTTTCCTGCCAACGCTGCAGTTATGTATGAGCATGTGTTGAGCGAACACAATACAGGCAGTGTTTGATTTTTCTGAATGTTCCTGATTAGAGAATAAACTTGAATCCCACTGACAACTAATTGCACTTCATTGACCTCTTGGTAGGAGGCAGCACTGCTTTCAATAAACTCAGTGAGCTGAAGCGGTTTACACATCCTGACACCGTTTGTGTGTGTGTTTCAAAATATGTGGGGGCATATATATATATATGTATACATACATACACACACACACACACACACACACACACAAACAAATACACTTCTTCCGTGCTGAACATGTTTTTGTTTGCCAAGGCATAAAGGAAAAAGGCATCAATAAAAAAAAATTAACTGTTGAATCGAAAATCTTATTTTATGGTATTATATTGTATAGCATAATTGTTATATATATATATATATATACAACATAAAGATTTATGCAAAATAGCTAAATACCTTTGTTGCTATTTAGTTCATGTATGCTATACATTTGATATATATATATATATAATTATCAAAACCTTATCTATTCCATTTTTATGGAAAATATGTTGTTCAAAAAGGAAATATTAATTGCATATAATTTTACATGAAATAAAAAAAATAAAGCAAAAAATATATTTCACTGCTTCTGAATATTCAACTGAAAATGTATACATTGCTGCTTATTAAAAATGTGTGCATGTGGGTGTCTGTGTGTGTTCATAAAAATACAAGAAAAAAAATGAAAATAATATATATACCAAAACATTTTAAAATAGTAAATGGGAATAGTGTGTGCTTTAATGAAAATGCAAGCTTCACATTTCTCCTTTAAAACCTACTGGCCATCCCAGCGGGTCTGCTGTAATCTACTACTGTGTGTTTTGTTCAAAAAGCATTTTGCATTCACTTCCTACAGAAAGAGCTGTAAGAAAAACCCTTGAGGGAAATATGTTTACATTCATTTCTAACTTAATTTTTTTTGAGGCTCACTTGATGCCCTAAAAATATTTTACAGATGCTGTATCAAAATATTAAGTAAGTAAAAAAAGGGAAATATGTCAATTCTGACTCTTATTTTTAGCTTTTTAGGAGGCTAACATTGAAGTTGGTGCCCTATAGGGAATATAATATAATATAATATAATATAATATAATATAATATAATATAATATAATATAATATAATATAATATAATATAATATAATATAATATAATTAATATAATATAATATAGTATAATATAACATAATATAATATAATATAATATAATATAATATAATAAAATATAATTAATATAATATAATATAATATAATATAATATAATATAATATAATATAATATAATATAATATAATATATAATCATAAAAATGATTAATTGTTTTATGTCAACAGGTTCCACGTATTTGAGTTATTTTGAATTTAATTAACATTGTTTATTTCAGTAAACGTATTTTTTTTACGTAAAGTTCATTCAATGCCATTTAGTTAAATCAGGTTAACATTCTTAATTTTGTCCAAAACTATTACGTTTAATTACTCTGAAATTAATATAAAAAAACAAAGCACGTAATCCAGTTTAACTGATTATTTTTATTTAGCGAAATGCTATTTTTACAACATTTACAAAACCTTTTACATTACAAGATTGTATTGGCTCTATGGTTTTGTTACATCCATGGCATGCCCAAAGTAGTTGTTTATTATTATGAAAAAAAACACTGTAATTGTTATTAGCAGATCCTCAACCCGAGCACACACTCCACACTTCACCACAATGGTAACCTCCAACAACACTAACATAACACACACTTAACAATAACAATACCAACATAACAAAACATTTAACTTTAAAAAGTCTCTCCATTTTCTCATCTCGTAAGAAATGTATAAAAGAGCAATTTATTTAAACATTTACTCTCCAAATTCAGCCCATTTGCAAAGCATGATGGGAAGTGAAAGTCCTGTTTGATTGGGTTACTTGATTGAAACATGTTATTTTAAAATAAAAACATCAAGTTACGTCAAAGAGTGATGAGTCAGTTTAACATGAAGCTATTACATTTGAACCAGAAACCTGATATAATGGTGTTAAATCACGATGAATTGCTTAAATAAAGAAATAAAGTGAACAGTGTGTGTGTGTGTGTGTGTGTGTGTGTGTGTGTGTGTGTGTGTGTGTGTGTGTGTGTGTGTGTGTGTGTGTGTGTGTGTGTGTGTGTGTGTGTGTGTGTGTGTGTGTGTGTGTGTGTGTGTGTGTGTGTGTGTGTGTGTGTGTGTGTAATTTCTTTTAATTTTCAGTTTAAAGCAAATGTTGGATTTACCAAATTTAGAAATGCAAATTGATGCAGAGCTTATTTTTTTTATATTTTTATGCAATGCATTATCAATGATAACTCTACTCTCCTTCTTTGTGAGTTACATTGAGAATACTTCAGTGCTCGTCACGTGCCTAAATGGCCTCCAAGATCAGAAACCGAAAAACTGCAGAACACATCTGAAGGACGTGTGTTGAACTTGACTGATTGAACTGGACAGTCACTGATGGGATATCAGTCATGTTTCTGCCTCATGACACCATAATCCTGTCAGTCAGTCAGTCAGGCCGTGAAATATGGCCTGAGATGCACGTCACACACCTGAGATTGCTGACTGAACAGCTTTCATTCACATGTCCTCTCTTTTGTCATTGTCTCTCCCGTTCCGGGGTTCTGCATACGAGGCTTCTCCGCAGGCCTACATTAAAGCGTAATCGCAGTTCGTATTGATGGAGGCTCAGCGTGTTCGCAGGTGAGGGCGGCGGAGGTTGACACACCGCTCATTACTCAAAGCCCTGCGATCTGACTGATTGCCGCTGCTCGTGTCACTCACAGTAAGTGTGAGGAGAATGGGAACTGAGGAGAATTGCTGTGAATTCTCATCAAAAGGACACACTATCATCCCTGTCTCGTGCACTGTCCATGAGCACACGCTTACTCACGTGCACTTGCTCACGTGCTTTTACATACATGTGCACTGACTTTTTTTGACTTTTACATGTGCACTGACACTTGACTTTTCGTACGCTGCTTTCAAAACTTCCCTAACATACAATAATGATGGAAGATGATGAGCCTGACAGAAGTGACTGTCTCATGCATATTAACTAAATTATCTTGTATGCATACTACAGCGCAGGGATAGGACTGAATGAGCTTTATGTCATGAATATATATCGAGAATCGCTCGGTGCGGTTGACGTCATCATGTCCCCACCAGCCCATGGACCGGAAAGCACACACTGACGTCAGATTCCGTGACGTAGCTCCGACTAAACTTTTCAAACCGGAAGACAGATATTCGCTCTGAAAAATGCAAAAATAAACATGTTTCACTTATGAATTAGAATAATGAGTACCTTTAGTTTTTTCAATGATGTGCAACCTATACATATCTGTTTATATCCAAAATTTTAAAAAAAAGTGTTTTGGGGTTTCATGACCCTTTAAGGACAAAATGTTCACTTGCTGCCTAATATATCCCACCCACTAATAGGAGCCGTGATGAAGAGATCATCAGTGTTATTCACGTCACCTGTCATAATGTTATGCCTAACCGTTATACTCACGTGTGTGTGTGTGTGTGTGTGTGTGTGTGTGTGTGTGTGTGTGTGTGTGTGTGTGTGTGTGTGTGTGTGTGTGTGTGTGTGTGTGTGTGTGTGTGTGTGTGTGTTTTAGTGTGCTAGCGTATCTGTATATATACTGTATATACACATATTTACACACAGATATTATAACAAAATATCAAATATTAATATAGATACATATTATATATACACACATATGGTCACAAAGGCTGCATTTATTATACTCAAAATAAGGTAAAAGCAGTAATGTTATGAAATATTAGTACCATTTAAAAATGTTCAAAACTAAATTGAAAAGTTTTTTTTATGTTTATATACATTTTTAAGTGTGAGGGGAGTAAGAGCATTCTGACGTTTACTCCTGCTTCTGTGTTCCTGCCTCTTCTGGAAATCTGATGTTTTCTTTAAACCAACGAAGCCAAGACCTCACTGGAGCATGAGAACAAAGCAGAAAAAAACTAAAAAATTGCAGCAATATATGCCAAATAGATCTCTGATAATCATTCATTTGCGCCGAGGTATTTAGTGCTCGACACAGCCAACGCTGAGCACATCATGAGACAAATGTGAGCCCCTAATTCTGGATCTTTTCCAGAAATGTTCATTCGGCAGCAGCGATTCAATACAGTATATTGAGGATGTTAAGTAGTCATTTAGCAGATGCTTTCATCCAAAGCGATTTACAGTAGACTTATTACTGAGACCGTCTCCATGGAGCAATCCGGGGTTAAGTGCCCTGCTCAATGGAGATGAAGCTCATGGCTTGTACCCTGCATTTCCAGACAGAAACCTTCGGGCTGGAAGCCACTAACTCCAACACTGCAATGCTCTTTCATACTAAATATTATAGAAATATTCATGCAAAAATGGATGCATTGCATATTTCACATGCAGTTTCACTGCTGCCCCATTTGAGTCATATAACATCTCCATTTTTGAACATATGACGTCTTTAATCTGACATGCCATGTGAGGGTGACAGGGTCACGCTTCCATCAACATTTCTGTCAAGCTGCTTTTATTTTTTGCAGGTTAAGCAGCATGACTGAAGTGTAACCCTCTGATGCATGAATAATTAAATCACAAACTGACAATGACACAAAATAATTATAAAGGTCACCCATAGTTGTTTCGATGCTATGGTGAAGATGGGTTTTAAAACGCTGTACTGTAGTGGAAATCATGCATCGGAGGATGACAGGCCCGAGACAGACACATACATATTTAATCAGTGATACCAAGTTATACTGGCACATGGGAAGTCTGGGTTTTATAATGTTGTCAGATACAATATAATGCATTTGAATGTGTAATGAAGTGGGATGTTGTTTGGCGTATGTGCATTTACTTTTAATCTGCAGTGTTTTGCAAATGAAAATATTTGTACGGTGGTGAGAGCTTCAAATAAATCATGACATAAACCTGAGTAGCGCAGCACTTTATGCGGCACATAAATCAAACATCATCAGGAGATTAATTATCTCGACCGGATTAGGACAAGATTAATTATCTCAGTCAAAAATGTTTTATCCTTGGAAAATATCTGCATTTATTTCCTCTGAGAAGGAGGTAAACAATATACACGCATGAGGAGAAATCAATTAAATCACCTTAGGAGACGCCCGAGGACAAAAGTCAAGTCAAAGCGTCAAATCATTTGTCAGTGCATCATGTTGTACATCTTTCCCGTGGCTGTGCTTAATTAAATCAAATAATTAGATATCAGTAACTAATGTAACGGTGTCTAATTAGTCCTTCCATTAGTGCATAACGGGTGCATCTGAATGTTCTAGACACAAAAAGCACAGTAATTGCTCTAAATAACCTGCCTCATTTTTTGCCTGTCAAGCCAATTATCACCTCGAGTCACGGGATGTCAATTAGAGCGACTCAACGCCCAGCAGGAGGGAACTGTTGGCTATTAGGATAGCCAATGGATATTTTTTTATACGGTATGTTAACTGCAGGATATTTGCATTAATGACATTATATTTACTGCCTAAGTGTTACAGCCCGGTTGCGTTTAATAAAGAATTTTGCTCATGCATTGATGTTGTACTGTCCTTTGTCCTTTTATTGCCCTTGTTGACTTCACAACAATGTAAGGGCTTGTACTCCTTTTCAACCAGGTGCAAAACAAAACCAACAAAAAGTACTACAAAATGAAAACAACCAACAACATCTAAATGCTAAAATCCACTTAAAAGTGTTCTTAATAAACGTTTTATCTCCGTGACCGCATGGCTCCATATCTCTGTCAGTGTTTTTATCTTCCGTGTGCCAGCTTTCTCTCTGTGCACGTCTGCGCGAGCTATCTGTTCAACTTTTCCGGCAAGACGCCTTTCATAATAAAAGTCTCCATAGGGTAAATAACTAAAAGAGTGCAAAGTAACATCCCAAAATATAATAAAACATAACTAATATTAAGAAAATATAGAATTACGATATATAATATATGAAATAATATCAGAATACTATATTAAGCTCCAAAACTAATTTAAATAAACAGAGTTATCTACACTAAGGTTCTTAATTTTAGGCAAATTGAATGCTAAAAACTAGGGCTGTGCAACATATCAAAATTATCAAAATATCGCAAATGCACATAACGCAATATGAATATTGCAATGGCACGCGATATCTGAATGATTTTAATAGGCTACTTTTACATTGTGTATTTTGTTGTGCATTGTGCATTGTTACAAGTGTACGTTTAAGGTTGACGCATAGAGCAGAGAATAGACTGGGCACATGACAGTTACTTATGGGACTTGCTTGATGTTAAAAAGAGTTATTAAATGCAATAACTAGTGAAAACAACTCCTTGCAGTCTCGCGCTGTCTGACACACACATCGAAACTCTCTGAAAGCTTGTGATCCCTTCAGTTCTGTTTCGTGTCTTGTTACACATTTGAACTGTCAAATTCACAGTTATATGTAATGGCTTGGCTAGCAATGGCCGCCCCTATGGAATGAACATTTTCCGGGTGCTCGATTACCCCCTTAGCTGTGTCCAAACTTGATGTCTGTTTGACAAGAAAAAGTTGAGTTCTCTTTTAGTAAAAAAAATAATAATAATTGCAAAAAATATAGCATGCCTGTCAAGTATCCCGTTCTGGCCGGGAAAGTCCCGTATTTTACCCTTCTTTCCCGCCGTCCTCACGTATTCTTATTTTCCCGTAAATATCCCATATTTTAACCTGCATTGTTAAAAAATAATAATACCGGAGTAAAACAAACAAAAACATTTCCAATCTGAGCTCTAGCCTCGCGATAACTGCCATCTGCAGTAGCCTACACTATAGGTGGCCGTTGTTGCGAGGTTAGTGTGTGAGGTCAGATGACGAGTGACAACGCGAGGAAAAAACTAAACCAAGACCGATGATGGACGTAACTAATGATAGAGACGGAAGGCACTCCTGCCAAAAAACCCAAACCCTTGTGTAAATACCGTGAACAATGGGACAGCAAATTAATTAATTTTCTGAAGAGGAGCAGGTGGGGGACAGTCACGCGTTTTGTAAGTTTTGTAACTGCAACTTCATCATGTGCGACGGCGGAAGATATTTTAAAGTGACAGTAATCACTTTTAATGACAATGTAAAGAACAAAAGTAATTGCTCACTAAATATGATCTGCTCTTGACTAAATAACTTCAGTATCTTTAATAAGGATTCATCTATATATAATTCATAACTTAAGCAGTGCAAACTGATAACAATTTATGTATATTTCCTACTTGTTAAGTTGTTATACAGGTAGGAAGAGCAAAGGTACAAATAAAATGTATTATTATTATTATTATTATTATGGGTTTATGTGAGGGTTTATGCCGAGGGCGTCTTTTGTTGCTATAACAGCTGCAACAAGAGGTGGTGCAGAGATACAAAATGTCAAGAAATTTAGCTCTTGCGTTGGCTTGTGAAGTTGACGGGGAGGAAAATGTAGTTTCACAAAGACGTTTGTGACTGCTCAATAATATACTGGGGACAAAACTGTATGGTGCTTACAAAAATTTGTCCAGGTTGGATGATGCAGGGTTTGCCCCGACACTAGCGCAGTTAGTCGATCCACCAGCACCTTTTCCATTAGTCTTGTTGCTAAGGAAACTAGCCAGGTCTTGCTACTCGCTTGTCATTGTTAGCTGTCAAAAGGCCCTTGTTTTTATCAGAAAATTTGAACTTTTTTTTTTGACACGGCGAGCTGCACAAAAAGGTTGGCACTTTCTTTAAAAAAAAGTGTTAACCCAAAGGTGTGCAGTTATTTTCAAGGAAACGCACAGATAAAGTAGTTCCAGCAGGTTTTTCATCCATAATTAATTGGTTTTCAATCCATTAATCCATATCACTCCGCCAAGATCATTTCAGTTATTTCAACGGCCCTTACAGCAATAACTAGCCTGACAAGCCAGACCCACATCAAGATGTTTGGTCTGGAAACTCACCATTGACGGCTCAATCTGAGGGACGGATAAGCGGTTGTCTTTCAAACTCCCTCTGCACGCGATAGGATAGCGATACACCAACCAGAGCAACGAAGGGGAAGCAGAGCTCGCTGACTGACTAAACATTCACCGTATCCGGTCGGCAAAACTCCGAACACATCTTCCCTTTTTAAGAATGACTTCAGTGCCGTTCTTTGTTCTTTTCTTAGAGAAAAGCTTAACTCCAAGTCTTCCAGAGTCGCGGTCAAAGCTGATTCGAAAGACCGCCGTTCGTTTCTGTGTCAACTAGTAGCTCGCAAGCGCAACTCGGCCGTCATTATGTTAAGCCCCGCCCACCGACTCTATGCACGATGTGATTGGCGCGACCAGAGTTCTAGGCTAAGCAATAACAGCAAAAGGACCAAAACACGCAATGACACTGAACAAATACATGTAGTAAATAATAGGATAACAATTAAAAAGGATTTCCGTTCTTTTGCCATAACGTTACGTTTTATTATGTACGGCAAGCAAATAACTCTCTTTCTCCGGCTCAAACACACACACACGCACACACACACACACACACACACACATAGTACGGACACACCCACAGAAACGTTGTCAGCGCTGCTCTGACGAGTTTAGCAGTAAAATTGTTTAACAACTTAAAGCTGCGTGACATTTCTCAGTAGCGAGGTAGTAACAGCACTGTTCTTGAAGAAGATAAACTTACAGTTTCAGTATTAGTAGAGACGCTGAAGCCAAACACTGTTGAGAGACAAAGACTCAGGAAATTTACACACGCTATCTCTCGCTCTCTCTCTTTAATAACCTCATTAATACCTGCATTTGTCTACGATCAGTGGCTCAAGCTCTGGCTCTAAAATTACATTTTTGAATAAGCAACGGAGACACGGGATGAGATGTGTAAGAAATTAGTCCCACACACAAGGACAAAAATCTTAAAATAAATCATCTGAACAATGTTTTGAGGTATGGTAACTGCTCTGATGAATTAATTGAAATAATATTGGCCATATTACCACCTCGGGTGTGCATTATTTTCTAATAATTTATTGCCATTATATTTATGTAAAGTTTTCTATATTGTTCATAAGTATTTTTGTTTTGATTTGCAATCATCACGTGTGAAGTGAAAATTTCTTCTGTTTCAATGGTCAGTAAAACTAATAACCACACATTTTGGGCATTTTATTCCTACTAAGCTTGTAAAAAAAAAAAAAAAAAAAAATAAAAAAAAATAGAAAAAATCACAAAAAGTAAAAAGAAAAAATATTTTCCCTTCTCATCAGGGTTCAACAATAAGGATTTTGTATTCAAAATAATACATTTTATTGTAACTTTAAGTGTTCTTCATATAAAAATAATATTTTTTACATATGTAATATATTTACGTTTATTTGCCCTACTGCCATTCTATTTAACATTTTTTTACTGATGTTAATCAGTATTTTTGCTTTGCTATAGAAGACTAATGCATGAATTTCACATATGAACCACTTGAATGGTACATTTATGACGCTTGAAAGCGTAAGTGCCTATTAATTGTAATTGCATTGAAAATAGTGAAATGCATGATCTTTAAAATTTCTATAATACAATCTTTTTTTTTTTTTCAAGTTCACAAGATGCAAAACCATTTGTCATGTGACACACACACACATCCTCCTGGACAATCACAGTCATAACCATTCAAAAGACTGCAGTGCATTATGGGTAATCCTGCCAATGCTTGAGCATGCTCTGTGTCGAGTGTGAGACGTCTGATGTGGTCTCCTCACTCAGGAAACATTCTGAGAAAACTCCATTATGCAGACAGCCAAGATTTTAATGAGCATGAGTCACACCGATAATACAATAAAAGAGATTCATAATGAGCATTCACGGACAACTGTGAAGCATAATTATTTAATTTTTTTAAATGAACTTGCAAATTATCAAGTTCATTTGTATTCTGGTGGGAGTCGAAATCGTAATGGTGGTCAGACGCAGCAGATGGTAAACTGGACAGTGCATTCTCCAGAAAGATGCATGGCCAGATAGTGAGGAAAAAAACGTGCAAAATACATTTTGCTGAAAATTAGAAAACAAGACTCAATGAAAGGCATTAAACAGAAATTAATACTTGTATGCATAAGGATGCATTCGATTGATACAAAAGTAGTGATGATATTTATAATGTCACAAAGATTTCTATTTTAAATAAATTATGATCTTTTGAACTTTTTACATATCAAAGAATCCTGAGAAAAGTTTCCACAACATTTTTATATGTTAATATTGATAATGATGTTTCTAGGGCAGCAAATCAGCATTAATGTATCTATTAAATAATGACAGGAATAAATTCAGTTTTACAATATATTCACACAAAAAACAGCTATTTTAAATTTTAATAATAGTTCACAATATTACTGTATTTATTTATTTGATCAAAGAACGCAGCTTGAACAGTTATTTTACTTTTTCTTTTTTTACACAATTTATTATCAACTTCAAACATTTGTGTATGTTAATTATTTTTCAATAATTTAACATTACTGCACTGTCAATTATTCCAAAATATTTATTTTCATGGGCAACCTGATTTTTTTTTACATTTTATATATATATATCAAATACAACTTCATTCACTGGGGGATCATCATTCTCTGCTCTGGCCTAGACTACAGCTAGAGAAAACATCCTTTAACTGTAAATATTCTGTCCATCCATTTATTTATATTCCAGCACAGCTGTAAACTCTCATTCCAGAGATTGAGGTCCTGAACAAGCTGAAGCACTAACTAGTAGTTACTGTTTCTCCCATCGATAGTAACTCAACACGGCCTCTTTCTCCTCCCCGTTCCAGCCTCACGCGAGCAAGTAGCGACAAATTATGTTCATCTGATGCAGTCCTCGCAAACAGAGAACACCGCTTCCCTGACATAACTGTATTCCATTTACTCATTAAATTATATTCTTGCTTTTCCTGCCCCAATGCTAAAAGCTTGATCTTTTTCAGATAATGAGCTTGGCAACCTTAGCCAGTTTTCTGAGGTCTCGGTCAATTAAATTACAGAGGTTTGGCCACAGCCACACTCGAGCTGTCACGGTGAGATCGGACTGTCACGAGGTTTAACCAATGGAGCGTGTTTGGGGCAAGACGGGAAACCTTCTGAAAGCAATAATTACTTTTGCAATTTTGTTAGGTGGTGATAATGGATCAAATTGCATGCATCTTAAAGGGATAGTTCAGCCAAAAATGTAAATTCTGTCAAACTGCAGAACATTTCCATCTATTTCAACTTTGCTGCCTTTGTGTATGATCAAATCGGCTGTACAAGTCGTTAAGCATTCACCCAAACTAACCGTTTTATATGTGAATAAAAGCCTAAATTCAATCAGTTTATCAAAGTGATTAAGTCTTCAGAAAATGTGGACCAAACTGCGCGATTAATATGGATATATAAGTTTTACGATCTCTTTATGAACTTTTTTGAAGCGTTAAAGTGGTAGTATTTTAGCTGTCAATGGAGGGACAGTTGCATTTGCACCATGGCGGATTCGCTTTTTAAAGTGTTTATATGCGGATTTGTTGTACGATCGTTTTGGATTTTTGTTATCTTATTTATTTTATCTTAGATTATTTTGTTATTGATCGTTATGGACTGTCAACGAAGGGACAAAAACCTCTCTGATTTTATAAAAACATATAGGTAACACATAATGGTCATTAGTTAACATTAGTTGACTATATTAGTTAACATGAACTAATAATGAACTGCACTTATAAAGTATTTATTCATCTTTGTTAATGTTAATTTCAACATTTACTAATACATTATTAAAATCTTGTTAACATCAGTTAATGCACCATGAACAAACAAGAACATGGATTTTTATTAACTGGTTAGCTCATGTTAGTTAAAATATTAACTAATGTTAAGTTAACTAATGACCATTATTCTAAAGTGTTACCAAAATATCTTAAATTGTGTTTCGAAGATGAACCAAAGTCTTACGGGTTGGGAACGACATGAGGGAGAGTAAATGATTCCTGAACTAAGCTATACCTTTAAAACGTTTCAGGTTATTTATTTGTGGCATACCATCTGTTTATAACAGCAAATCTTGTTTTTTAGTTTGTGGGAAAAAATGACCAGTGATAGATTCCTAACGGTCAGAGCATTAGAGATTTAAAAGCAGACACAGCAAGCTTTTATTATTGAGAATATAGACTCGAAAAGAGCCATTTCTAGACAACTAAATATTTTGAGCTGAGAAAAAAAACTTTAATATACACTATATTGCCAAACGTATTGGGACGCCTCTCCAAATCCTTGAATTGAGGTGTTCTAATCACTTCCATGGCCACATCAAGCACTAGGCCTGCAGACGCTTCTACACACATTAGTGAAAGAACGGGTCGCTCTCAGGAGCTCAGTGAACTCAAGCGTGGTGCCGTGATAGGTCGCCACCTGTGATATAAGTCCATTCCTGACATTTCCTCACTACTAAATATTCCACGCTCAACTGTTAGTGGGATTATAACAAAGTGGAAGCGACTGGGAACAACAGCAACTCAGCTACAAGGTGGTAGGACACGTAAAATCAGAGAGCAGGGTCAGCGCATGCTGAGGGTCACGATGCGCAGAAGTCACCAGCTTTCTCCAGAGTCAATCACTACAGACCTCCAAACTTCTGTGGCCTTCAGATGAGCTCAAGAACAGCGTAGAGAGCTTCATGGAATGGGTTTCTGCCTTACATCATCAACTGCAAAGCCAAGTGTGGGATGCAGTGGAGTAAAGCAGCCGCCACTGGACTCTAGAGCAGTGAGACGTGTTCTCTGAGTGACCAATCACGCTTCAGTCTGACAATCACATGGACGAATCTAGGTTTGGCAGTTGCCAGGAGAACGGGACTTGCCTGACTGCATTGTGTGACGTGTAAAGTTTGGTGGAGGGGGGGTTATGGTGTGCAGTTGTTTTACAGGGGCTGGGCTTGGCCCCTTAGTCCCTGTGAAAGGAACTCTTAATGCTTCAGCATACCAAGATATTTTGGACAATTTAATGCTCCCAACTTTCTGAGAAAAGTTTGGGGATGGTTCCTTCCTGTTCCAACTTTTTTTTTCAACAACTTTTTCTCCGAACAACTTTTATTTAAAAGGACAGTTTACCCAAAAATGATTCACAAAAATGATTCAAAAATTACAAACCTGTATGACTTGATTTTGTGTTCCACATTAGGGGAAAAAAAACATTTTGGTTACTACTGGCTTTCACTCTATGGATACTGAAACATTTCTTCATTTACTATTATCTTATTTTGTTCCACAGAAGAAGAAAAAAATCATTCAAGTCTTTCCGATTTTTAACGACATGAGGGAGAGTAAATGATGATGACAGAATTTTCTTTTTTTTCACTGACCTAAAAACACCACAAGTTCCAACTATTTCCAGGTTTTCTACAACCGTGGGAATTGAATGTGTTGTAAAATATTCCTTTGACTACTCAGTCTTTCAATTCATTTGATACTAGTTTGTTCAAGTCCATGTTTTTTAGCACCGTTTCATTTTATGATTGAGAAGCAGATGTGCTCTGTGCGATCCTAATTCAGGTCGTGCACATATTGAACAAGTCGTGTCTTCGCTGCAAGTCAGACATTAGTCCATCTGAGGCAATGCATCAGAGAAGAGAAATCCCTGCTGGAGAGCAGCTCGCTCTTTCATCCCGACACATTTAATGAAATATGGAAGCGCTGAACGTCTCGAGAGGGGAGGGTGAAGAGAGAACCTAGAGTTCCTCATTCTCAGTTTCTCACTTTCTATGTGTCGGGGTATATAGGTCTGCATCTGTCTGTCTGTCTCTCTCTCTCAAATTTTGCATTTAGCATGGTCCTGGTTGCAAAGAAATGGCTTTGATCTCCTTTGCTGGTGCAGACCTCTGCTTTTCACAATTGTAATGGCTAATCCCACGGAGACCAGCAAAATGGGAGGACTTGGCTGCTACAGCCTGGGGTCCAAATGGAAAAGCCCGTTGCTGCTGTGCTGAATTACCCAGGGTTCCACTTTCCTTTCAACTCCCCTTCGCCAGATTAGAAATTGCCCCGCACTCTCGTATCAAGATGTGACCCGGATCTTCTGCTGCTGCGGGTCCAATCAGAACCGTGACTGCAGTCTGATTGGCTCTTCGCGTGAGCACCTCTCGGATACCTCGTGCCGGACCTGTCCATTAACATTTCAGAAACAGAGATCACAGAGGGCATTGAGCTCATGAAATAGCCATATTGGGATAGACAGAAACCAAGCAGCTCCGGCTCAACTGGATAAAACATTCAACCAGGCTTCATTAAGTCATGTTTTAAGGGAAACAATATTTCACCAATAAAACATTCAGTTTGTTTTATTTAATACTAGGGTTTTGAAATTCAAACGTTATGATCCCAAATATCCCTTTTTGAGCCCTTCCTAAATTATAACGACAGCTAAAACACATGTATACTGAAAAGTATTAAACATGATATTATGACAACAGAATCTTTTCTTTTTGTCATTGTACTGAAGAAAATGGTTTAAAAAGCTTTATAGTATGATTTTCCCTTCACAAAACAGTATGCAGTTTTACTGTTAAATAGTGCTGTAAAAACAATAACATTACCATCATTCATTTGATTAGAATTAATTTTTTAAAATTTAAATATACAGATACTTATGTGCACATTTCACACTTGTATGTATTTTCGCAATACATTTTTTTTTTATAAAAAAAACATTCTGACTTAAGAAAGCAGAGTGCAATGATATCAAATCTGAATGTAATAAAAGGATGGATGGATGGATGGATGGATGGATGGATGGATGGATGGATGGATGGATGGATGGATGGATGGATGGATGGATGGATGGATGGATGGATGGATGGATGGATGGATGGATGGATCGATCATGAGTTCATGTATAAAAATAAAGTAATAAAAGGACAAGGTAATATAAAAATAAATTCAAGATTAAAAGTAATTTCAAATTAATTATACTTATCAAGTCATATATTAATGTATCTATTATTCATCCATATTGATCCATTATTGTATTTATTTATTAATTTGTTTATGTATCAATTTTTTTTCTTCTGCAGGTTTAATCCTCCATAAAAAATGTGATTGTCTTTGTCTCAAATTTGTTTGAGAGAAATTTGCAGCATCCCTTGTTTGAAAACCCTTGATTTAATACATCTGTGCTTTTAAAAAGAATATCAAAAGCAAGCAAACAGTCTTAAAACAAAACAATCTTAATATGTGACGCGTGTAATCTTATTCTGGTAACATGATACGTGCTTACATCAGATCAAATAAGATGCAGCATATAGAGCCTGTTGCTCAAAGGGGCGTGTGGGATCTGTGAAGGATTGTTCATAAGCTCACTCACATGATGTTTGCTTGAAATGGTCCCATCTCACAACTGTGGCAGTGAAGATACTTTGAAATGGGAGCTTACCATGGTATAAGCTACTCCTAATTAAAAGTTATCTACAGTCAAGCTAAAAAAATCGTAGATAGCTGGGTAACATTTTATTTTAAGGTGATGTTGTTACAGATTACTAAATGCACTTACTACAGTAATAACCATAAATTATGCATACTTACAAGTAACCAAATCTAAACCAAACCCTAGCCCTACAGTAAGAACATGTAGTAAATTAATATTACTGAGTACTTCATTGAGTAATTACAATGTAATTACGTAACCAATTGATGTGCTACAAGCTAAAAGGTTAACTATAGTTAAGCTAACGTTCAGAAGAGAATAGAAATTTAATTTGTAATGGTTGTACACTACGCTATAAAACAGCTGTTTTTGTAATGTTATGCTACTTTAACTTGTTTTTGTAATGCTATTTTGCTAATGTCAAAGTACTTAAAAATGTGCTTTGAAGGCATAGTTAAGCCAATAAATACTTTTCATTTACTCTCTTTCTTGAAAAAAGAAAAATATTTGGTAACCCTAAGCAATAAGATCTCCTTTGTATGAACATTAACTAACCATACAGTTGTTACAATATTTATTCATCTTTTTTAATTTTAATAAATATTCCAGCTGTTCATTGTTTGATTGTATGTATGTATGTATGTATGTATGCATGTATGCATGTATGCATGTATGCATGTATGTATGTATGTATGTATGTATGTATGTATGTATGTATATGCACATAACAAACAGGCATAGCAGTGAAGTTATTGATTATCTCTTCATCACGGCTCCTGTTAGTGGGTGGGATATATTAGGCAGCAAGTGAACATTTTGTCCTCAAAGATGATGTGTTAGAAGCAGGAGAAATGGGCAAGCGTAAGGATTTGAGCGAGTTTGGCCAAAATGTGACGGCTAGACGACTGGGTCAGAGCATCTCCAAAACTGCAGCTCTTGTGGGCTGTTCCCGGTCTGCAGTGGTCAGTATCTATCAAAAGTGCTCCAAGGAAGGAACAGTGGAGAACCGGCCACAGGGTCATGGGCGGCCAAGGCTCATTGATGCACGTGGGGAGAGAAGGCTGGCCCGTGGGGTCCGATCAAACAGACGAGCTACTGGAGCTTAAAATGCTCAAGAAGTCATTGCTGGTTCTGATAGAAAGTTGTCAAGTGTGAGATATGTTATATATGAGTATTTACAATCTGCTCAGTTACTGGGATTTTAACACACACCCATTTCTAGGGTTTACAAAGAATGGTGTGAAAAGGGAAAATCATCCAGTATGCAGCAGTCCTGTGGGAGAAAATGCCTTGTTGATGCTCGAGGTCAGAGGAGAATGGGTCGACTGATTCAAGCTGATAGAAGAGCAACTTTGACTGAAATAACCACTCGTTACAACCAAGGTATGCAGCAAAGCATTTGTGAAGCCACAACACACACAACCTTGAGGCGGATGGGCTACAACAGCAGAAGACCCCACCGGGTACCACTCATCTCCACTACAAATAGGAAAAAGAGGCGACAATTTGCACAAGCTCACCAAAATTGGACAGCTGAAGACTGGAAAAATGTTGCCTGGTCTGATGAGTCTCGATTTCTGTCGAGACATGCAGATGGTAGAGTCAGAATTTGGCGTAAACAGAATGAGAACATGGATCCATATCTCAACCATCAGTCTCCAGATCTCAACCCAATAGAGCATCTTTGGGATGTGGTGGAACGGGAGCTTAGTGCCCTGGATGAGCATCACACAAATGTCCATTCTGCTGGAAGAGCCATAGCCACCAGAATACGGTTTCCATGAAAGGCTGAACATGGTCTCAGCAATGCTTACGTAGGTGGAGCGTGTCAAAGTAAAATCCACATGGATGGAGGACCCAAGGTTTCCCAGCAGAACATTGCCCAAAGCATCACACTGCCTCCGCCGGCTCGCCTTCTTCCAAAAGTGCATCATGGGGCCATGTGTTCCCCAGGGAAGCAACACACACTCACTTGGGCATCCATGTGCATCAATGAGTCTTGCCCATGACGCTGTCGCCTTCCTTGGACCACTTAATCGATACTGACAATTACTGAAATTAGAAAATTAATAAAAAAATTATAAAACAAACTTATGTCTAATGTGATGTTTAGGCGTATGATATAGATTTAACACTTTGCATTTTGCTTACTTTTTGGATAATTTGTGTTTAAAAAAATAGAAGCTTTTATATTTACTCCCCAGCGTCGTTAAAAAAAAATTATAAAACAGCACTCAAGCTTTACATTTTTAGATTGATGTTCTATTAAGTTTTTTCTTGATAGACAGACAGACAGACAGACAGACAGACAGACAGACAGACAGACAGACAGACAGACAGACAGACAGACAGACAGACAGACAGATAGATAGATAGATAGATAGATAGATAGATAGATAGATAGATAGATAGATAGATAGATAGATAGATAGATAGATAGATAGATAGATAGATAGATAGATATTATATGTATATATTACAGAACATTAACTGTAAACCCACTGTAGACTGCCAAATACCAGGATAGAGAATTGTTATTGCCAGCTATTGTGGTGTAGCTATTTTTCATTCGTTGCCCACTTGATGTTATGAGTGCAGTGGATTTTGCGATTAGGGAAGGACGGATGGGAAAAAAAAGTATCTTTGCCAATGTCAGCTGGAATTTTCATGCACAAACTTTCCTCATATATCCACATATCAATCAAATAGGCAAAACATAATTTGCTTATTGGTTCACAGTATATTGTGTAACCAGCAGATTATGCACTGCATTAGCAGAGCCTTTGTAGAGAGAATTTCCACTAAATTGGATTCACATGCATTTGAAATCACAAGGAAAATGATTGATGATCTTGGCCGTCATACAAAAAGAACATTTTCAGCCACTCTCTCGTATTAAAGCGATCCTCTGGGACTCTGAAGCAACACAACTCTGAGGCGTCTTCGCTCTTGTGTGTAAATGAGGACGAGGAAAAGACACAGCCTTTAGTACAGTAACAACTATCAGTAGTCAGAAACATAAGCAAAGGTGTCAAGCCAAAGCTCGCTGCTTTCAGAGTTCAAAGGAATTCTTGGTGTCATGTCAGTATAATTTGCTCTGTATTCAAGAATGTTGGCCTAAGGATTACCATACCCATTATCGTAATAGAGGACAAGCCTTACCTGAACATGGAGCACAGTGAGAAAAATATAAAGCCAGCAGCTGGATGACATATATCAGAAGAATGAATAAGTGCGGAGTGAGAGATCTTTAATCAGCGGTGGAGAAGTGAAGGGCCTACATTAATGGACTCTGTGTTTCTCTGATATCTGGACTGTGACGCCACATCCATGGAGAACTGATATGAGGAGAGAAGAGGTGAGATGAGATACGGAAAGAACAGAGGAGACGAGAAGGAGAGATGAGATTATACAGAGAAAACCTGACAGCAGATGAGATGAGAGAAGATGAGATTAGACGCAGAAACTATTCGAGACAATGAGAGAAAAGACTGCTAGATAAGCCAAATATTTCTCACAGTTAAGCACTATTCGGACAGGATTGGTTTAACATGGTTGACATGGAAATGGGGGGGGTAAAGTAATTATAACCAGAGGTTCTCTGTGATTTTAGTCCCGTCCAAATGTGCCATCTTGGTAAGCTTTATGGACAATGACAGTAAAGATTACAGAGACTTTTACCTTCTGTAAAAAGGTCCGGATAAATGACCTCGGGTAATACTAATCCCATTCGAATAGACCCGCTGTAAAAAAAAACACGTTTTGGGAGCATGGAGGCGTTTGAAGCATTCGGTTGCGTTGTAAATGGTGGGACAACTCATGAAAAAGACAGATGTGACCCTCGTTTAGGTGACTCACATCACTCTCTGTATGTTGCTTTGCATAAAATTAAATGATATACAGCACAATATCAAATGTATAGATAAAATAAAACACTAACCTGCATTTTACTGAAGACATGGCCCAATTTGACGGCGCTGCACTGCTCACTCATGAGGCCCACAATAAATAACTCAATCCCTGACCCAGGATCTGAGTAACACTGAAACTACCCAAACACTGGGTTGTTACATCTGACCCAGGATCTAAGTTACACAAAAACCACCCATTTAAAATTAAAATAACCCCAAAAGACTCTAACCAGGATTAGGGTAGAAAAATAACTCAAGATGTTTTTTTAGAGTGCACGGAGTACCACCCAAAAGTCCCTATAGTTCCTTGGGAAAGTTCCTGCTGTGGAGACGTGGCTATAGACAAGGCTGGAATGGAAAAGTGGGTGATAAGTGGGAACACTTGATGCAATATCATTCGTTCATCACACTCATGTTGTTGCACATAGAGTCGCACAGAGTCTGATCTAATGCAGACCTTGAGTAGAAAAAGCCTCTGAAGTGCGTTCAGCTCTCAGGCTTCCTCTGAACGCTGTACCTATCAAAGCATATATTCAGAGACGTCAAGGTTTGTTCCTCTATGCAGCATGCGATCTTGCAAGCAATTTCTATGTCAAGCTGTGCCCAAAATGAGACTAAATGGAAACTGGTCTTGATCATTTAAAACTCTTCCCTGTCTGAGGAAATGCTTAACATTTGCATTCGGTTTTCATAGCGACAAATTAGTGTTGAGAGCATCTGCCCATCTCCCCTGAAGAGGATAATGCATTTTAAACACGTCATGCATTAAATTCAGCCAATTTTTGAGTCACTAAGAAAAGGTGACTGCTCAGTCTTGAAGTATCTGGACATTTGATAGGAGCTTAGAAATGAGATCCTCCCAGGTTTGTGGGGGACACACTTCCAGGACATTTTACCTGCCATTCACTTCTCAGTTATGAAAACTGCAGGTGACCCATTGCATCTTAAAACCAATTCTCTGTCATGTCCCAGCCATGGACGTTCAGGGAAAGCAAGAGAATATATATTCGGTAAAAGCCTTGTGTCTTTCTCCTGTCACTGGTGTCTGTTCCATCCAAAGGAACTGATGAGAAAATGTTCCTGTCAATACTTCAGCCTCCAATCATCCCTGATCACTCAGGCATGGAGTTTTCCACGCTGTCACCTCCTTCACCGCCCACTCATCTCTTTTATCAGCTACGTTGCAGGATTATAGATTATAGGTTGCATTTCGGTTCATTTTGACAGAACCATTCATGTCTACAGCCATAAACATCCAAGTGGTGTAACATTTAATGAAAAAAAATATATATATTTTATATAAATAATAATAATAATAATAATAATAATAATAATAATAATACATAACAATACATTTAGATATCATAGATATTAAAGGAAATAGATTTTAGAAAATATGACTTGAAATATAATAATAATAATAATAATAATAATAATAATAATAATAATAATAATAATAATAATAATAATCATAATAAAATATTCATGTCAGCAATGATGACTTATTTGCAAAATGAAATAAAAATGTAATAAAAAATTATATATAAAAATAATAAGAATAATTGAATTAAGTATTATAACTATCTATAGAATATAAAATAAACATTATATAAATATAAATATTTATATTTTAATATTTTAAATATTTAGAAATAGAAATAATAACAATAATAATAATAATAATAATAATAATAATAATAATAATAATAATAATAATAATAATAATAATAGTTAGGGCAAGTAAAAATCTGGTCTGAAAAAAAACCTTGTTCAGAACTGCTAAAAAAAAAAGTAATCTAATTTATATTCTGTGATGAGAAATGGACATGATGAAAGAACATTTTGTAAAATTACGATTCAGCTTGAAGTTGTTTATTGCATGAAAACACCTATTTTAATGGGATAGTTCAACCAAAAATATAAAGTGTCATTTACTCACCCTCATGTTGTTTTAAATCCACAGTTCTGAAGAAAGTAAATGATGACAATTTCCATATTTGGGTGAATGTGGACAACAATGGTCATTATCTAAAGCTCACTGACTCAACACAAAAGTTTCAAAATGACAAAAAAGTTATGATGAATGAAAGCACATTGACAACATGCCTCCAATTTGGGACACATGGCAAGTGATTACGGGTTTCATTAACATCCGTGATCACATTTCACCAACGTCTGTCCTCGGTAATGTAGGAAAAAGGGAGGTCTCATTATTCCAGTGTTTGGTGCCCTGAAGCATATCTTTTCCTCACGGTACGTGACCCCAATCAGCTCAGAACTGATGAGATACTGTAGACGCAGACCCGCAGCTGGCTAACCAGCGCTCACGGCCTATGGAAACTTCCAGACAATCCATGACCACTTTCTTTGAACTCCTGTAATGAGGTTATTTATCAGACTTCCATCTTCCACAATGTAACAGACTGTGAAAGGCTTTACGTGAAGAGCTGGAGACGGAATATTTCCAGCGAACCACTGATGAAAGCGGCACTGTGTGGCTTCTTTAAAGTGACCGTGTAAGTTGTTAACCCTCCAAATTTTAATGTGATCCGGCCACACAACACTGGGCTTCATTTTTATTTTTCTCTTGCATTGAAACAGGGAGGACTCAAGCACATGAATCTCCTGAACTGATTATTGATTTGTGATCAAATCTCACACTCTACATCCTCTCCTCCACGGGCTAGGGAGGGCAAGACGTTTTAAATCTCTCAGCGTAAGGCTGAATTCGGTTTATCATGACCAAGTTGAAAAGGCTGTTTTGCAGGTTAATAATTCAAAGTGTCCTATAGCTGAAAGAGGAGTTACTCTGGTGGTTGAGGAGGGAGTAGAAGTACTAAAAGTGGATCGTTTAATCATATGGAAAGATTCACATTTGCTGTATCAAACTGTGCTTGCTTTTGGAGCGGATGATTCTTGGTGCAGAAAACTATAATCAATGATAGCTTATAAAAAAGGCTTGTGTGTTTAGTCATACATTTTTTTTTTGCAGAGCATGCTGCTGCAGCTCTTGTGGGCTGTTCCCGGTCTGCAGTGGTCAGTATCTATCAAAAGTGCCAGGGAAGGAACAGTGGAGAACCAGCCACAGGGTCATGGGCAGCCAAGGCTCATTGATGCACGTGGGGAGCAAACCTGGGGAACACATGGCACCAGGGTGCACTATGAGAAGCCGGCGGAGGCAGTGTGATGCTTTGGGCAATGTTCTGCTGGGAAACCTTGGGTCCTCCATCCATGTGGATGTTACTTTGACACGCTCCACCTACCTAAGCATTGCTGAGACCATGTTCAGCCTTTCATGGAAACGGTATTCTGGTGGCTGTGGCTCTTCCAGCAGGATAATGCTCCTGACACAAAGCACAAACGCTTCAGGAATGGTTTGAGGAGCAATGAGTTTCAGGTTTTGACTCGGCCTCCAAATTCCCCAGATCTCAATCCAATCGAGCATCTGTGGGATGAGCTGAACAAACAAGTCCAATCCATGGAGGCCCCACCTCGCAACTTATAGGACTTAAAGGATCTGCTGCTAACATCTTAGTGCCAGATACCACAGCACACCTTCAGGGGTCTAGTGGAGTCCATGCCTCGACGGGTCAGCAAAAGAGGGACCAACACAAAATTGTATAATGTCAAAATTATAATTGTAATATTTCTGCTAAGCTGCTGTCTGCGTTTTAAAGTTAATTAAACCAAAAAGACAACAACAAAACAATGGCTCACAACTCTTGACAAAAAACTTTTCTAACTTTCATAAGGATTTATTCCCGCAATTTGGTAAACGCGGATAGAAAACAGTCATAAAAACGGAAATTACTGCATAACATGGAATATATGGTGATATATTATATATTAGTAACTGAATTACTCTATAATAAAAGTAACTCGTTACCAGGAAAATTAACTATTTGAGTTACTGTAAAAAAAAAAAAAAAAAAAAAAAAAGTTGCTATAAGTCAAATAATTTTGCTTTTTTTTAACCAGTTTTCACAAGTCAGTTGAAATGAGTAGAAGAGAAAAGTGTTTGTAACTTTTTTTTAAATGTTCAAATATGTAAAATAACTTGGATGCCCCAATATTAAATGTTAAATGAATGAAATGGACACTAAATAGAATAAATTATTATTATAAAACATTGTACATTATTTTAATTTCAATGTGAGATACACCAATCAAATTCAATACATTATTGTAAATATCATTAATATAGTGGAACAATAAAACAAAACAGATTGTTTAGAACTGTAATATTTATTGCACAGACCCCAACTGGCCATCAAATAAATCTAAAAATAAATGATGCTCCTTAAGAAAAGTCTACCAAAATTTGAAAATAATAATAATAAAAACATATATTAGCCTAATTTACATAGACTAGGCTCTTTGTAGTGCACATTCAAATTGTAAAACTTTTGCACAACTTCACAACTGTTAGACATACTGTAGCCTGCTCGGAGTATTTTCTTCCTCACAAAACTAAACAGTTTAACAAGAAGTGCTCTGAAGTCTTGTTTGTATTCTGGCTTACCTTCTCTCTCTCTCTCTCTCTCATAAATTCTGTCTGGGTGATAAGAGTTTGTGGTGGAGAGAAACCTAGTTTTGGTTGCTTTAATGCCGTGCTCTCCTTTGGTAGCGGAGCTCACGTTATACTTTGCGTTCACAGAAGTGGAAAGACTCTTTATTTCTGGGCATAAGTTGCACGTTACACACACACCCACACACACACACAGCTGCGGGTCAATTATAGTAACGGCACATTTTATTCTCAGTAACGGTAACGCCATTGTAATGGGGGAAACAGTAATTCGTTTGATTATTCGTTACTGAAAAAAACTAACGCCGTTGCGTTTATCTATAATGGCCTTATTCCCATCAGGCTATATGTTTTGAATAGGCAACCTCAAGTAGACGGAAAAGTTACATAGTGCATATTAAAGTTAGATAGACAGTTTCAGATTATGTTTTAGTGTTGGTAACATGCTCCACATTGTCCCACACAAACTTAGTAATCGTCCCACATTTGGTTTGTTTGATGGTGGTCACCCTAGGGCCATAATGACAGAAGTCAAGCAGGCCAATGTTAATAAAACTATTCTGGATCATTGTTCCTCGGTTGTATTGCCTAGCTAAGAAGCCAGTCTAAAATGAGAATGAGGAAATAGACACAACAAAGAGAACTCAATTCTCTCAGAACGGCCTTCTCCAGCGAAACTATGAAGGTCATGAATGCTCCTGGGATATAATCCTCTGCAGAAGAGACAGTGTTGCCCTCACTGCAGTCAGTGGTATGGAGAGAGAGAGAGAGAGAGAGAGAGAGAGAGAGAGAGAGAGAGAGAGAGAGAGAGAGATAGAGAGAGAGAGAGAGAGAGAGAGAGAGAGAGAGAGAGAGAGAGAGAGAGAGAGAGAGAGAGAGAGAGACATGTTTTAGATGTTCTTTGAGGTTTCTGGGAAACGCGATAGGGCTGGCAAACATGCTCCCTAGAAGCAACCCCCCTCAAACTGGGCCGAACAAAGCGGAGGAGCAGCGGCAGATGGGGAACGTCTATGCATTCAGATTTCCTTCATTCTATCTGTATTTTACTGCAATTCTACTGGAAAGCACAACCTCTAAAGTTGTCTTATGGCCCTTAGAAAACATATTACTGCTGTCACTTTTCGTTTGTCCAACTGTATTACGGTGCATCGTGCTGATATTCCTCAAACATTCTGATTAAGGTTTTGTTTCGTTCAATCAGTTCAGCTTGAACTGCTGCACATTTAAACGCATTCAAAGTTTTTTCACTACAAATGTGAATATTCAGCGCAATTTTATTTCTCTTTGTAACTGTCTGTCTGTTATTATTATTTATTTTATTTTTTTCCAGGAATGAAAGACATTTACCCAAAGATCTGAGACGTCTAGACCTGCTGCAGCTACACATTAAAATTCTGTTGAAAATATGATTTCTATTTCCTCAACCTCAAAGAATTGCCAATAATGTCAAATGTGTACCTTCAATGAAATGTAAGTCGCTTTGGATAAAAGCGTCTGCCAAATGCATAAATGTAAATGTATTAATGCACATTTGGGTTCAGAAACGTTTTTTTTTTCTTTTTAAAAAGAAATTAATATTTTTATGCAGCAAGGATGCATTATAAAATTGATCAAAAGTTACAGTAAATACATTTATATCTTAATCTAATCATGACAAATTATAATTAATTATAAAAGTCTAAGACTCCCATAATTGATATTTTACCAAAGTTTTTGTGACGAATTATGAATTAATAGGTTAATGTATGACCTCAAAAATATATACAGGAGTTTTGAACTTTGCCACAAAAAGTCGATGCATACTTTTAGTCATTGAAACTTTGGTTTTCATGCTAAAGGTTCATAAAAACATTTATAGTTTTATATCACATATATTAGTAATTATTATAAATTACCGTAGGTGTCATCCAAAAGTGTACAAACATAAAATTCATATTACCATAGAAACGGTACTCTAAATTATTTTAGTGGGCGTCGTAATGTTCTAATAATTTATAATAAAACCTTTTTCTAATCTTGACAAAACGCATATCGTCAGAAAAGTCTCGAGGTTCCATATTTTGTGATAGAAGTGATATTTGGACAGAAATGTATTCATTTGTAGAATGCATAAAACAATTTAATGTAACATATTATCCTGTGGCTATTTTTGGTATTACGCCTAAACAAAATCTCATGGGAACTTTTTGTTTTTATCAAACTTGTTATGATATCAACTTGTTTAGACATATGGCTTTGATTTTATATTAATTTTTTCAGTAAAAAATATTTTGTAAAATATATAATTTATATAAAACATTTAGTACAGTACATTGGATTTACATTAAATTTAAACTTCCATAACATTTTCATACTTTCATTTTTTGTTGTGCTTTCACTTCAGCAATCTCTTTAAAACAAGACAAACTTAAGTCTTACAGGGCATTCTTGAATTACAACCATTTAGGTTTGGATAGGTCATTTTCACGTCCATTCTCAAAAAGGGGGGTGGCTGTTAAGGGGCTATACATTAATATATAAATGCAGGTTATAATATAACTTCTTTATACAAGTATAGCCAATGTTATGCATATATAATATGACTTTCATGTTGCTGAAACAGTAGCAATGCCTGTGTCATGGGTTTGATTCTGACAAAATTCATCCATGCAATCTCAGTCGCTTTGGATCTGCCAAGTGGATAAATATAGAAGTAAAATCATACTTGAAATGACTGCAGAATGGAGGACGATATCATTTTAATTTAAAAAATGCTGCATTTTTTGCTTTTTTGAGCCATTGCATTATAGATTTACACTTTATAGAAATCTGAAAGTTTTACCATGTTTTAACAGTTCTGTCAAATCCCTCAGTGCTCACTGGAAGACAGAAGACATCCTGAACGGAGAGAAAAATGACCATTAAAAACATAAACAGGTATAGTATGCTGGGTATTTTACATTTAAAATGACTCCCGTGTATAAAAGCTGAGTGCACAAGTTGAACTGAACTTAAATGCAAAACCTCCAGACAGCTCGGAATAAGGAAGATGCCTTCTAAGGTAACACAATAGTGCATTTCTGAACATTCACACACATCGGTTGTTTGATTTCTCCTAATACACGTCTTACTGGGCAAAAATCCTCATCTTTATTCACAGCCATTCTTCTCGTTCTTCCCGTCACATTGAGAAACATCATTTCAGCCAATTCTTTTGATAAAGAAGAGCCTGCTATATCACTTCTGTCATGCCATTGTGTCTCCATTACACATATTTTTCTTCTCTCATATCCTCCAGTGTTACAAAAAGCTGATGCGAAACATCTTAATCTCAAGCTTTACAGCTCAACAGATCTCACATCTCAAAAGATATAGCTCTCTCTTTAATTACTTTCTAGCAATGCACACAGAGCTAAATGACTTTGCGGGTTCTTTTTTTCCTTTGTCATTGGAATGGCTGCAGTAATTAGACAAAGATTTTATCTGTTGGTTATGGATGGACAGAATGGACCGATTCCAAATGGCACTTTAGTGCGCTTGAAGGGCACTGCAGGACTCAGAGTCATTCAAAAGGAAAGTAAGCAACTGTTCCCTTTCTCGAACGGCCCACAAGGCTGTTAGTGAAGTGTACAGATGATGGCCAACTCAAGTGTTCAACGTAAGGGTGAAGTAGGCCATTGTAAGAATGTTTTATGTTAACATTGTTTTAACCTATTGTTCATTGACTACTATTACTATGCCACTGATTGGTTTAAACTCCCCCGAAATTGTAAACATTGAGTCTACCAGGCACCTTCAAAACATTGAGAGCGATTCGCGATATCCGTCCATCTCTTTCCAGCTCAGCCAATAGCATCGGACACTGTAGGAGGCGAAGAGTTTGGGGAGTGGCTACTGTAGCAGACGAAGAGTTTGGGGTGTGGCTACTGTAGCAGACGAAGAGTTTGGGGTGTGGCTACTGTAGCAGACGAAGAGTTTGGGGTGTGGCTACTGTAGTAGATGGCAAGTTAGGGGTGTGGCTACTGTAGCAGATGGAGAGTTTGGGGTGTGGCTACTGTAGCAAATGGAGAGTTTGGGCTGTGGCTACTGTAGCAGATGGAGAGTTTGGGGTGTGGCTACTGTAGCAGATGGAGAGTTTGGGCTGTGGCTACTGTAGCAGATGGAGAGTTTGGGGTGTGGCTACTGTAGCAGATGGAGAGTTTGGGGTGTGGCTACTGTAGCAGATGGAGAGTTTGGGGTGTGGCTACTGTAGCAAATGGAGAGTTTGGGCTGTGGCTAATGTAGCAGATGGAGAGTTTGGGGTGTGGCTACTGTAGCAGATGGAGAGTTTGGGGTGTGGCTACTGTAGCAGAGGGAGAGTTTAGGGCGTGGCTCCTGTAGCAGATGGAGAGTTTGTGGTGTGGCTACTGTAGCAAATGGAGAGTTTGGGGTGTGGCTACTGTAGCAGATGGAGAGTTTGGGGTGTGGCTACTGTAGCAGATGGAGAGTTTGGGGTGTGGCTACTGTAGCAAATGGAGAGTTTGGGCTGTGGCTACTGTAGCAGATGGAGAGTTTGGGGTGTGGCTACTGTAGCAGATGGAGAGTTTGGGGTGTGGCTACTGTAGCAAATGGAGAGTTTGGGCTGTGGCTACTGTAGCAGATGGAGAGTTTGGGGTGTGGCTACTGTAGCAGATGGAGAGTTTGGGGTGTGGCTACTGTAGCAGAGGGAGAGTTTAGGGCGTGGCTCCTGTAGCAGATGGAGAGTTTGTGGTGTGGCTACTGTAGCAAATGGAGAGTTTGGGCTGTGGCTACTGTAGCAGATGGAGAGTTTGGGGTGTGGCTACTGTAGCAGAGGGAGAGTTTAGGGCGTGGCTCCTGTAGCAGATGGAGAGTTTGGGGTGTGGCTACTGTAGCAGAGGGAGAGTTTGGGGCGTGGCTACTGTAGTAGATGGAGAGTTTGGGGCGTGGCTACTGTAGCAGAGGGAGAGTTTGGGGCGTGGCTACTGTAGTAGATGGAGAGTTTGGGGTGTGGCTACTGTAGCAGATGGAGAGTTTGGGGTGTGGCTACTGTAGCAAATGGAGAGTTTGGGGTGTGGCTACTGTAGCAGATGGAGAGTTTGGGGTGTGGCTACTGTAGCAGATGGAGAGTTTGGGGTGTGGCTACTGTAGCAAATGGAGAGTTTGGGGTGTGGCTACTGTAGCAGATGGAGAGTTTGGGGTGTGGCTACTGTAGCAGATGGAGAGTTTGGGGCGTGGCTACTGCAGCAGATGGAGAGTTTGGGGTGTGACTACTGTAGCAGATGGAGAGTTTGGGGTGTGGCTGCTGTAGCTGATGGAGAGTTTGGGGTGTGGCTGCTGTAGCTGATGGAGAGTTTGGGGCGTGGCTACTGTAGCAGATGGAGAGTTTGGGGCGTGGCTACTGTAGCAGATGGAGAGTTTGGGGCGTGGCTACTGTAGCAGATGGAGAGTTTGGGGCGTGGCTACTGTAGCAGATGGACAGTTTGTGGTGTGGCTGCTGTAGCTGATGGAGAGTTTGGGGTGTGGCTACTGTAGCAGAGGGAGAGTTTGGGGTGTGGCTACTGTAGTAGATGGAGAGTTTGGGGTGTGACTACTGTAGCAGATGGAGAGTTTGGGGTGTGGCTACTGTAGTAGATGGAGAGTTTGGGGTGTGGCTACTGTAGTAGATGGAGAGTTTGGGGTGTGGCTACTGTAGAAGAGGGAGAGTTTGGGGTGTGGCTACTGTAGTAGATGGAGAGTTTGGGGTGTGGCTACTGTAGTAGATGGAGAGTTTGGGGCGTGGCTACTGTAGAAGAGGGAGAGTTTGGGGTGTGGCTACTGTAGTAGATGGAGAGTTTGGGGCGTGGCTACTGTAGAAGAGGGAGAGTTTGGGGCGTGGCTACTGTAGTAGATGGAGAGTTTGGGGTGTGGCTACTGTAGCAGAGGGAGAGTTTAGGGCGTGGCTACTGTAGTAGATGGAGAGTTTGGGGCGTGGCTGCTGTAGCTGATGGAGAGTTTGGGGTGTGGCTGCTGTAGCAGAGGGAGAGTTTGGGGTGTGGCTACTGTAGTAGATGGAGAGTTTGGGGCGTGGCTACTGTAGCAGAGGGAGAGTTTGGGGCGTGGCTACTGTAGTAGATGGAGAGTTTGGGGCGTGGCTACTGTAGCAGAGGGAGAGTTTGGGGTGTGGCTACTGTAGCAGAGGGAGAGTTTGGGGCGTGGCTACTGTAGCAGGTGGAGAGTTTGGGGTGTGGCTACTCTAGCAGGTGGAGAGTTTGGGGTGTGGCTGCTGTAGCAGATGGAGAGATTGGGGCTTGGCTACTGTAGCTGACTAAGAGTTTGGGGCGAGTTTAAGAATAATAAATATTATGACGGATACAGCACAGATTCGCTTCTGCTAAATATTCACAACCATATTCAGGGGCCTGCAGGAATACCCTCATTGTTTTCAGACAGTAACTGCATATGAAAGATAAGGAGTTATTTCAAAAGCACATCATTAGAGCATTTGGGTTCAATTTGCTGATCTGCACATGAAAGCCGGAGCTGTATGCTGATAGTCCGGCCTAAAACCCGGAGCCAGAGTGTGTGATGATGTTCCACCCCGGTATTAATCACTCTATTACAAGCGCAAATACAGATGGCACGTTACTGTAAGACCCAAATAGGACACACATGCTCACTGAGATCTCTCGGTTGAGGCCCACATTTGCGTGTAAAGACATAAAAGTGTTTCATTTCTGGAATAAATTGAGTGGGACTGAATGAAGACAGATTTCCATGTTTTTTCATCCTAAATCTCTCAAAAAGAAAAGTATTTTTAGAGGGAGACTCCGTGTGCGCTCAACAGTTCTAAATCAGCGTAATTTGTGAGAGGATTTCTGGTTATCCCGTCTAGAAGTTGACCTACATTTAGGTACAGTTTCACTGGATTTATTGAGTGTCAAAAATATTTGAGAGAGTTATACAGTATCATACAACAGACAAACAGTATAAGTAGCATTTAATCAGAAAAACGGAGAGACTTGTTACCAGATGATTGGGGCGAGAGCGTATGTTTTACTTTTCATCCATATTGCTTTTGTTTCCCAGACTGTCATGTCCGTGATTTTGAAGTAATATTCACAGAGTAAACAAAATATGACAATAAAAGAAACTGCGGCATCTGTTTATGATAAACAAAGAATTGATTTAGAGCATTCCGAAGTGGAATAAAAGGAACAAATTGTAATAAAGGGAACATTTGAAATTAATAAAATGTAAATTAAACCAAAAAATTACTACTTTAAAGACATTATTTGCGTGCATTTGTAGTAAACACTGCATGAGGCGAACATACAACATGTTCAACACATGCATTATTTTCTTAATATTTATTTTAATTAAAATGGTTTATTTTAATGCATTTTATTTTAATTAAAATATAATTTATTTTTAACATCTCTGGTATAAAATGTTACGTTTTTGGTTTTTAAAAATACATTTTCACTTGTTTTTGTGTGAAAAAAGATCATGGACATGTTTCGAAAAGGTTAAATGGTCTTAAAAATGTTTTTAATTAAAATTTTAAGTTTTAAAGTTTTAATGTTATTTATTAATTGTTTTTTATTAATAAAATGTAATTTTATGCCTATATACCGTTTGTTGATCTTCAGTCATTCTTGACTGAAAAATTGTAAGGTTTGATAAAAAATTTGCAACTTTTGGCACTTTTTTGGTAAAAGTTTTAGCACTTGCTATTGTGAACAAAAAAATAAAATCATGGGCATGATTCATTGAAAATATATTTTATTTCAAATGTTTGTGTTTATTTTAAAACATTTTATTTATTTATTTATTCATTAATTTAGGAAATGATTTGATATATCAACCTCAAATTTGGAACACTTTGACTCTCTCGCAGTTGTAAAATAAAACATGTATTGGAAAACATTTTATAGGCCTATAAAAGTTGAAAGAAGTATTTTTGTGCAGATTTAATAACAATTAACGGTAACACTTTACAATAAGGGTTCATTAGTTAACATCAGTTAACATGAACTAATAATGAACTGCACTTCTACAGCATTTATTATTCTTAGTTAATGTTAATTTCAACAATTGCTGATATAATATTAAAATCTAAAAGTTGTGTTTGTTATATTAGTTAATGCACTGTGAACTAATTTAAACTAACAATTAATGACTGTATTTTTGACAAAAATGAATAAATCTGTAGCAAATGTATCGCTCATGGTTAGTTCATGTTGGGTAATACATTAATAAATGAGACCTTATTGTAAACTTATTTAGAAAGAGATGAGTGCTCAAAAACACTCAAGATTAAAGTTGGACATTTAAAACATGGATTATAACTACAGCATGAAGATAATTTAGTACCATAGAATCCCTTAAAAATACAAAATATTAAATAAAAAAAACATTATCAAAGTAAAATATAATATCATTTAAAGCAAAGTAAAACCATTAGGACCAAAGCAAGAGATATAAAAACAGATGCAATAAAATAATTGAGCCATCACATTGTTTTTACTCATAATTACATCAAAAGCTTTGTGAAGTGTTCTGCAATATTTGAAGAAGTTGATGACTGATTATTCTTGTTCTGGTGCAATCGACTGTGACACTTTTACGGTTGAGTCACATGGTTCTCGCTGTCTCTGTTTCTTTCTGCTTTTACAAGCCCATCAAATACAAAGACGTTTGCGAACACCAGATGTGCTGGACGTGACCCGCTCAGACTTATAGGATGACAACATGTATATGTCCATATGAGATATATGTGTGTGTGCATGTCAGCCTGCAGGTGTATCAGATCCACTTATACACATGTACTTGCACTAAAACACCCATCTATAAAGAAAGCTGTATTCTGTCACTGTCATGATGATGGGGAGGGGTTGATGTAATATTATGATTTTCCCTTCCTCTCCGCTAAATGGCACAAAATCGGGCTAAAAAATGTACGCTGATGCGTGAAATCTCCCACAGACTGTTACGCTCAGATGGACAGGAATTATACACAGTCGCCCCCGGCCCTTGCTCAGAAAGCTTGGGGAATTTCACTAGCAATAAGCTTAATACTATATATTCATACGCAATAAAATCTGATGTCGCCATTTAGAGCGAGTGACAGAGAGAGCTTGGTTATGTCAATTAATAACCATGTACACGCTAAATAAATGCTGGGTTAAAAACAACCCAGAAATTGGGTTATTTGAATGGGTTCATGGATCCCAATTTCTGGGTTTGTCCATTTTCAACCCAACTTGGGTTGTTTTTAACCCAGCATTTTTAGAGTGTAGAAACAAAACCCTTGTGTTACAGTCGCACTGCGTTCTTAGCGGGACCATCGAGGAATTATCACAGAGTTAACAATTTCAAACCTGATTTATTCCTCTCAAAGCCCAGCCTCCGATGCATTCAAGGCCGGGTTTAGCACAGAGGATCAATCTGTCGCAGGCCTTTGAAGCAGACACTGCTCTTAATGAGTTGCAGCACAGCATATGGTGTAATGCATTTCGGTTTCCAAAGAGCGTCAGACAATATGCCACATAAAAGCCCCGTGTCCAAACTAAAAGCAGAGGGAAGCGGAGCCGAGCGGGCACGTAGATTAAGACTGGGCACAATTACTGAACGCAGAGAGACAGATTAGAAGTGATTTTCTCCGAGGCCGTGTTTACATTAGGAGGATTGAGATTCAGGTTTGGAATTGTTCGCGTGGCTATACAGTACGACGACGGCTGAGAAACACGGCACCGCACTCACACACACCGATTACAGTCAGATTTACAGCTTCACTCCACAAACGTTCATTAACACTTGTGCTGTGCTATCAGAACGCTTGTAATGCATGATATATCACACATTATAAAGAAAATGATTTTAAAAAATCATGTAACACACACATTTACAGACAAACACACAGACTCACAGTCTCACACACACAAACATACAGGATTACAAACCCAAAACACGTGCAATTACACACACAATTGCACATAAACATGCAAAATACACACAAACACAGTTTTACAGCTTCACTCCACAAACATTCATTAACACTCGGCTGTACTATCAGAACAATTGCAATGCATGAGATATCACACATTATGAAGAAAATTATTATTTTTTTAAACATGTAACATACATACATGTTTACAGACACACACAGACTCGCGCACACACTCACTCTTACACACGATTACACAAACACACACTTACGCACACAAACACAAAACATGCAATTATACATACAATTGCATATAAATATGCAAAAATACACGCAAAACACACACTAACACGCACACGCACACACACTTTGTGTTTCCATGTTTTATGGGGACTTTCCATTGACGTAATGGTTTTTATACTGTACAAGCCGTATTTTCTATCCACTGCACCTGCCTCTAAACCTACCCATCACACACACGCACACACACACACACACACAGCCCCTAATCCTACCCATCACAGGAAACATTCTGCATTTTTACTTTCTCAAAAAAACTCATCCTGTATGATTTATAAGATGTTTTCCTTATGGAAACAAAAAATGTCCCCACAAGGACAAAGATTATGGATATTGACATTTTGTACCCATAACATAGGGTTTGCCTGACAGCATTTTTTCATGACTAATAAGAGTGAAAATGTTCCTGAAAGAAAAGAAATAAAACAGAAAAAAATTGAAATCATGCAACTATCCTCTATAAATAAAGTTTAATAATCAAATAAAAGTAACCTCAGCGGTGACGTCTGTGAGGAATGTCTAAAAAAGAAAATGTTGTTTCGCTGTAAAAACAGCTTTTGTTTTATAATTGGTGCATGTGTATATATTAATGTCCTATCATTAATGATCCGTTATGAGATTTCTATATTCCTATATGAGCTGTCACACAGGAAATAAGTGTCTGTCTCAGAGCTGCTGCAAAACACACGATTAACTTCCTGCCGTTTAACAAACTGCACGAGAGAAAAGAGAGACGAATCTGATCCTGCAATCCGAGCCTCCCACGTCGACGGACTTTAAGGCTAGTCACGTGGACTTTCCGTTGCCTTGTTTACCGCAGGATGTTTGTTTTTCATTCCAGTGGATTATCTGAAATTATTTTACACATGTAAGAAATTTAGGGAAAACCAGTGCCGTTTTGAGGCAGACTCAAAGCTCAGATGTTTTCTGAGTATAGACTCGCACTGGTGATTTGCCTTCGACTCGCTTTATCTCCAGACCCCCTTACGGCTGAATATCTGTCACGGTAGATTTCTGTAAAAAGCCCACGGTGGACTTAAAACGCTACTGCTGCTCGCCGAGTCTCTGTTTATTGGGCACTGGCCCGCTCCTTTATGAAACAGTAGTGCCCTTTGTGGTAAAGAAACTCATGCTGGATTTGTCTGGCAAGACATGTCCAGCACACGCCCCATCAAGGGGAGCGCTGTGGAAAATCCATCTGGCATTTTCTGTGCTCATAACTACATCGAGCCAAGTGCAAATTATCTTTTGAAAAAAAGGGCTCAGTGCAAACTGTTTGACTTCGGGTGCATGTGCACGCTGAGAGCCCTTTCCCGCTCTCCTTATTACCGAACGTTTGGGGGTGGTACGACTTTATGTTTTTGAGTCTCTCATGCTTACCAAGACTACTGAGGAGGAATATTACAACTGTGGGTCTCTGCTGAAGCTCACTTTAAGAGTCATTTAAGACCAAGTAACGAACGCTTAAGGAATCGGTTTTAGAAAAACACTTCAGAGTTTGCACCTTCACACCTTCCATCAGATATCTGTTGCTTTTTAATTCATTTTTCAAAAAGCAAAAATAACTGTTACTGCTCATTCTGATCAATTTCTCTTTTATTAACAGTTCAAATATCTAAAGATTCCTAAATCAAGATACATTTACTTCAGTTGTAAATAAAATATCAAGTCTTGTTTTCTGTGAAATTTATCAAAATTAAGTGTATGACTAAAACAAGAACAGTAACATTTTAGGGTTAAATTCTCACTATTAACTAGTTGCTTATTATCATGCATATTACTAGGCTATTGGCTGTTTATTAGTATTTATAAAGCACATATTAATGCCTTATTCTGCATAACCATATTCTACATCTCTTAATTCTACCCAAATTTAACAACTACCAAACTAACGATTAATAAACCGTAAATTAGGAGTTTATCGAGGCAAATGTTGTAGGTAATATGTGTTCCTCATGCTTGTCACGTACACACAAAGGAAATGGTGCGAGGACTCAAGTGCAGAAAAGGATATATTTATTTATAACAAATAAAACAAAAATACAAAACAAACACCCACGAGGGGGCAAAACACATAATAGAACATAAACTAAAACTCAAAACATACCAACAGAAGTCACTGGGGGAACGGGAGACGCAGACATTACACAAGGATCCAACACAGACTGACAAACACAAGGAGATTATAAAGGGAACAAACAAGGCAGATAATGAGGGAGAACAGGTGGGGCAAATAAACCAATAATCAGATAACAAGAAGGGCGGGGTTGACAGTAGACCGGAGACATGACAAAACCCACATGTGCACACAAGACAGGACAGGCATGTGACATTACCCCCTCCTTAAGGAGCGGCTACCAGACGCTCCACTAGGGACGGGCGGGACAGACCAGGGCGGGACGGGAGGGACAGACCAGGGCGGCACGGGAGGGACAGACCAGGGGGGCACGGGAGGGACAGACCAGGGGGGCACGGGAGGGACAGACCAGGGGGGCACGGGAGGGACTGACCAGGGGGGCACGGGGGGGACTGACCAGGGGGGCACGGGGGGGACTGACCAGGGGGGCACGGGGGGGACTGACCAGGGGGGCACGGGGGGGACTGACCAGGGGGGCACGGGAGGAACAGACCAGGAAGAAACAGGCAAGGGAGGGGTAAACAAGGGAGGGACAAGGAAAACAAAAAGTTCAAGAGGCCACGGTGGAACACAAAGTTTGAATGGCCAGGACGGCCCGCCGAGGTCGGGAGGCCCACCGAGTTCAGGCGGCCAGGGCGGCGCGGTGAGAGCAGGACTCCTGGGTGGCGCGGTGAGTGCAGGGGGCGCCAGGGAGGAGCGGTGAGAGCAGGACGCCTCAGCGGCGCACGGAGAGCAGGACGCCTCAGCGGCGCACGGAGAGCAGGACGCCTCAGCGGCGCACGGAGAGCAGGACGCCTCAGCGGCGCACGGAGAGCAGGACGCCTCAGCGGCGCACGGAGAGCAGGACTGCTCAGGGGCGCAGGGAGAGCAGGACGCCTCAGGGGCGCACGGAGAGCAGGGCGCCTCAGCGGCGCAGGGAGAGCAGGGCGCCTCAGCGGCGCACGGAGAGCAGGGCGCCTCAGCGGCGCACGGAGAGCAGGGCGCCTCAGGGGCGCAGGGAGAGCAGCGCGCCTCAGCGGCGCAGGGAGAGCAGGGCGCCTCAGCGGCGCACGGAGAGCAGGACGCCTCAGCGGCGCAGGGAGAGCAGGACTGCTCAGGGGCGCAGGGAGAGCAGGACTGCTCAGGGGCGCAGGGAGAGCAGCGCGCCTCAGCGGCGCAGGGAGAGCAGCGCGCCTCAGCGGCGCAGGGAGAGCAGCGCGCCTCAGCGGCGCAGGGAGAGCAGGGCGCCTCAGCGGCGCAGGCAGGGCGTTGGGGAAACTTCTCCAGTCCAGCAGTATCCACCGGCACTGGGACCACCGGAATACGATCTGCTGGCATTGGGACCACCGGAACATGATCTGCCGGAACTGGGACCACCGGAACACGATCCACCGGCACAGGGACCACCGGAACACGATCCGCCGGAACTGAGACCACCGGCACACGATCCACCGGAACTGGGACCACCGGAACTGCCTCCGGGGCTTCGGATAAAGCCCTGTGCTCCTTCCACGCATGCAGGACTGCCACCACAAAGCATCCCATCACAGCCCTCCAGGCCGTTTCCGGACTCGGGACCACCGGAACGGAGTCCACCGGCACAGGGACCACCGGAACATGATCCACCGGCACAGGGACCACCGGAACACGATCCACCGGCACTGGGACCACCGGAGTGGTGGATGACACCCTGTGCTTTTCCCAAGCATGCAGGACTGCCACCACAAACCCTCCCATTACGGCCCTCCAGGCCATGTCCGGACTCGGGATTCCCGGACTCGGGACCCCCGGAACTGGCACCGAGGGAGAACTTCTCTGCTGTGTCCTCATTGTATGGTTGGATCCTTCTGTCACGTACACACAAAGGAAATGGTGCGAGGACTCAAGTGCAGAAAAGGATATATTTATTTATAACAAATAAAACATAAATACAAAACAAACACCCACGAGGGGGCAAAACACATAATAGAACATAAACTAAAACTCAAAACATACCAACAGAAGTCACTGGGGGAACGGGAGACGCAGACATTACACAAGGATCCAACACAGACTGACAAACACAAGGAGATTATAAAGGGAACAAACAAGGCAGATAATGAGGGAGAACAGGTGGGGCAAATAAACCAATAATCAGATAACAAGAAGGGCGGGGTTGACAGTAGACCGGAGACATGACAAAACCCACATGTGCACACAAGACAGGACAGGCATGTGACAATGCTAAAGTGTTACCACAAGAACAAATATCTGCCAATGGGATCCGAAAAATAGGCTACATTTAGATGTTTTGACAGATATTCGTAATAAAGCATAATGGACGGGAAAGAGCATAAACTCATTAAATTTTACATTTATTAATTAACTAAATGTATTAACTATAATTTATTTAAACTAAATGAATTAATTAACTAAATTAATTAATTAACTTAAATTTTACATTTGAATCTCAAGTCATTTCTTCTTGATTTAAACTTTTTTAGATGTTTATATTGGAAAACAGGAGAAAATACTGAGGACATTTTTTGCAACGCATGCAATATCTAATGCCATGACTTTCTGCTCTGATTTATATGGAAGCTTGTTTCCGTCACACAAGAAGACATTTTAAAAGGTAATTGTGTTTTTTTAATCTCACAATTGTGAGTTATAAAGTCAGAATTGCATAACTTTAGATAAAAAGTTGCAATTACCTTTTTTATTTTGTATTCTTTGGCGGAAACAAGCTTCCACAGATGTAAGACTATAGAGCCTGAATTTGTATATGGGTAAATTAAGGTGTGTGTTTTTTTTTTTTTTGTTTTTTTTTTACACTTGCAGAAACCCTGATATTGTAAAGTGTGATTTATTCCTGTGATCACAGCTGATTTTTCAGCATCATTACTCCAGTCTTCAGTGTCACACGATCATTCAGAAATCATTCTCACATGAGGATTTGATGCTTAAGAAATATTTATGATCATTATCAATGATGAAACCATTCATATTTTTGTGGAAACCATTTTTTTTCAGGAGTCTTCGATGGATGAAGTTCAAAAGAACAGCATTTATTTGAAATATGAATCTTTCATGACTGTGACATTTGATCAATTTAATTGCTGATGAAACTATTAATTCTTTCCCCGCCATTTACGTAATTTAAGTTATATAGCCTTATGGTTATGACACATCTTCTGAAATAGTACAGAATCTCCAGATGAAAACACATGTGAAGAAGAAGCAGAAACAAGCACTCTCATTTGTATTTAGATGCATATGTAAAATAACACAATCATCAACATTAAACAGCATATAAATCAAAACTATCCAATGGTACTGAATGAAGAGTAACCCCAGGGCGAGCTCTAGGAGTGTGAAGCTTTGGGGGTGTTGATGGACTCCATCTCCTCCATCTGTGTTTTGATCATCGTTCTGACTCTGATCCAGATGTAGTCTTTGACATAAACATGAGTTTCTCAGCTTTTTGCTCAAAATGTTGCTTTTTTTTTAAAAACCACATTCAAGTGTTGATAATAACAGAATGCATGAAGTTAGCTTTTTTATGTACTGCATGTTCAGATATCCATACAACAATATATTCTGGGGGCCATGAAAGTTTAGTGAATGCTGGCGGGCTTTCCCAAATCAATATCCCTTGCAAAAAGTGTGTTGATGGTTTTAGATGGTAATGCATGTAAATATTTTATCAGTACTTCAATTAAATATTGAACTTTGTAATTCCAGACCTGTATGACCTGGTTTCTTCTGTAAAAAAAAAAAAAAAAAAAAAAAATGTATGGGGGGAAAATAGTGTTCAAAATATCTTCCTTTGTGATTTGTAGAAGAAAGAAATTCAGACAGGTTTGGAAAAACATGAGCGTGCATATTTTAGGGTGAGCTATCCCTTTAAGAGTGCAAGATGACAGATATATCCTACAACACACAAACCCACAATACCTTGCTGGAAGATTATCTCAAAATCGAATTACGGCTCATTTGCGTCAGAATCAGTGCTTTATGTTTTATACAGTCTATGGTTTCGATCATCGTTCAGAATCTGATCCGGACGTAGTCTGACCAAAAAAACCCTGTTTTTTGCTCAAAATGTTTACACCCACATTCAAGTGTTGACTAAAAAAAAAAATCAAAGAATGCAAGAAGCAAGACTAAAATGGGTTATTTTGTTTAAAAGCAGTGGGTCTTTTCTTTTTTTGATAAGTTCAGATATTCCTACACAAAATAGGGGGGGGGGGGGAGGGGGGGCATGACATTTTTGTAATCTTTTTGAAACTCCTAAAAACATTAGTCTCACTTTTGAACATCAGAGTACGTGGAGTGAGACTCTAATCAGAAAACCCCAATGATCTGACGAATTTTGCCACGTCTGGAAAAATAGCCATCTTGAAAGCCTAGCTTCACACTTTGGCCAGATTGTAAAGGGGATAAACCGGCTGCCAACCCAACAGGCCCTCCCCCTCAGTATCACTCAGACCGGCTGAAATAGGTTCGGCATGGAAGTCATTTCCCCTGTAGGTGCTCCAGCCCTGCTGTCCAGACTCAACAAGGTCCTGAAATATCATTAACATCTGATTTTCGCCAGCACCGTACAAGCGGCTCTTTGTTCCCCTCGCACCAGACGGGGGGAGCGGCTCTACATTACCATATCACCAATGTAATTACACCTATTAAAGTGGAGGAATATAGAATTTATTCCTTCTTTCCCTCCATCTCCGTAGAAAAACGGCGTGTGAATATAGCTATTGTGTGCTTTTCAATTTCAGAAAGTGCTGCGGTATAATGCTATATAAACATTACCTCACCTTAACTCATAGCAGAGACCATTTGAGGCAAAATAGACTAGTTAACTTAATGACCCGCACAATCAAGCCTCTGTGCCTCTGCCATCACGGGTCGAAAAATGTTCCCATCTTTTCTGTGGTCGCAAGTCGCCGTGATGAAACAGGCTGGTGAATAGCCGTGGCTCGTGCCAAGAGTCCAGTTAAGTGTCACTAGTGGTTATTTTCACACTCACTTTGTGCCCGCTGTGCCATTATGCTCCAGGGCGCACGCAAACAGCAGCCGCATTTATGTTTCCTTTGACTTAATGCGTCACGAAACGTATAAACCTGTTGTGTATTTCGCCGCTGTCACTGTGTGTGCGCTTCGGGAATGATTCATGGCGGACGAGCGCCGATGCCAGCCTTATAAAGACCTACATCCTGTTTAAACATTCCTTCATAAATCTGTGCAACAACAATACATCTTTCTTTTCCCCGTAAACAAGAAGCATCTCTCCGAGCGAGCTGTGTGGATTTGACATTACATAATTAAAATGACATTTGCAGAAAAGTGGTTTAGAAAACGAATTCTTGTGGTCGCCTTATTTTAGTCCAACATACCCGAGCCCTGGGAAAAGAAATGAGCAGGTGAGCTCTGACTTTGATTTCACATGAAGAAGATATATCTATTAATCTGTGATATATGAATGTGTGATATATCTGTGAATCTATGAAATGAGCAGAGAGAGAGAGAGAGAGAGAGAAAGAGAGAAAGAGAGAGAGAGAGAAAGAGAGAAAGGGAGTGAGTGAGTGAGTGAGTGAGTGAGTGAGTGAGTGAGTGAGTGAGTGAGTGAGTGAGTGAGTGAGTGAGTGAGTGAGTGAGTGAGTGAGTGAGTGTGTGTGTGTGCCTGTTTATGTGGTTTATGAGGACACTCACTTTTATAACTACATGGTTATTACACTGGTATTACACTATATAAATGTGGTTTATGAGGACATTTCAAATGTCCTCATATTTCAAATAGCTTTAAAAACATACTAAATTATGTTTTTTTGAGAAAGTAAATATGCAGAATGTTTCCTGTGATGGGTAGGTTTAGGGGCAGGGGCTGTGTGTGTGTGTGTGTGTGTGTGTGTGTGTGTGTGT